>NC_050446.1:127113202-127237154 GCF_903995425.1 Onychomys torridus
TCAGTTCCTCCACAGAACACATATGTACACTCACGTGTGTGTGCACACAGAGGTTGTTTTTTTTTTTTAAGGTTGAGCTTTACATAACCCTATGAGCTAGGGCACTTGTGTGGCATATGTGAAGGCCCTGGATTCCAACCCTTAGCACCACAAAGTGGTAATAATAATGTAGGCACTACATCATTAACTTTTCTACAATAGGAATTATCACTTTCATGCCCAAAGGGAAGAGTTACTATTTAAAAACCCCACTGGGAAGCTGGGTAAGATGACCCATAGCTGTAATCTAAGACCCTGTGAGATGAGGACAGGGGGAGGCTAACCTGGGCTACATGAAGCCCTGCCTTAATGCAGAACATCCCACTGGGCCTTGGAGTTGGGGGTTCTCAGTGCAGTTCTGTCGTGTGGTCTTCCTGGTCCCACCACTCATCTGTGGTTTCGCCATGCAGGGCTCTCTTATCAAGGCCCTGATCCCACAGACCCTCATTCTAGCACCCACTGCTACTCAGGAGGGACATCTGTGACTATGTCCCCAAGGCTCAGCGTTGGGTTGGAGCCTGCTGGGCATTTCAGTTATGCTATAGCTGTCAAGCCGCAGCTGGGGTGGCCGAGAGGGCACCTCAGTCACCAGGCAGGTGTGGGCTCAGTCTGCGATCTGTGATGCAGGCCTCTGAGAAGATGCTGGCAACCTGCCCATCTGCCCAGAAACAAGAGCTACAGAATGAGGTGGAGGTGGGGGAAAAGAAAGAAAGGGAAGGGAGGGAAGGAAAGGGAGAAGAAGGAACAGATAGGCAGGGAAGCCTGGCGGCTGCAGGGCACAATACTGAGAGACCACAGGCTGGTTCTCTGAGCTCTGCAAGCCTCACTTTCCTGGGGTACTGAGCAGCAGGACCACATGGGAGTCCCTAGACAAGCCTGACACACCTAGGCCAGGGGCACTGGCACCTAAGACTCCAAGTTCACCCCAGCCTTCCTGGTCACGTGATGTGCCTCAGCACACACAAGCGGCTGCTGCCAGGAGTCTGCCTCTGGTGTCCCCTGCACTGGTGCTGCCAGCCACCGAGTCGGTGCGCAGTAAATATTTACGGAGCCCGTGAATGTGTGAGTCACGGGGCTATTTTTAGTCTGCGTGCTATGCTATCAATTTCAGTTGCCTTTTGGGTGAGTGTGCAGAAGGAAGAGACTGGAACACCTTGGCTGGCCCTCCATGAGATGGTGTACAGAACCAGAGAGTGTCACTGAACCGGACTGCCTTACCCAGACAAGAGAGGCCTCTCTCCTCAACCCTTCCCCTCTCTGTCCCGGCTGTCACTGTGCTTTGGACCACAAGGTTCAGAACCAAAGCTGCAGCCAACCTGGGAGAATGCAACCTGCTGCTTCTGAAAACCGGAAACACTAGCGGCCCCACCCCCACCCCACCCCCGCCTCTGCCCCTTTCTTTCTTTCCAGTCCCTAGGGCTGGAACTCAAGGCTTGGTTCCTGCCTGAGGACAGGCTCTACCACTGAACCACGCCCACAGCCTCTACAATGCTGTTTCAAATGTTGTCTGTGCCGGGCACAATGTGTACACTTGTCACCCCAGCCCTCTGAGGCAGAGGCAGGAGGATTGCTCTGAGTTGGAGGCAAGCCAGGCTACATAGTGAGACCCTGTCTCAAAAGCAAAGGAAAAAAAAAAGGCATTTGCTGCAGGGTACAGTGGCACATGTCTATAACCCCAGTACTCTGGAAGCTGAGGCAGGAGGATTACCATAATTTCAAGGCCAACCTGGGATACGGAGTAAGACTGTCTCATCAACAAACCTGAAATTCTAGCTCATCATCAGCTACCACGGGAGCCCCACTGCCGACTGTCTCCCGCTGCTTCAATCTTACTGGGTTTGTTGCTCTTGTTATCTGAGTGTGGGTATTTGTTTGGTTGCTGTTCCTGAGGCTTGACTCCAGCCTCTCCCTATACTTGCCTTTGTCTGAAGAGGCATATGCAACGTGTGTTATGAATAAGGCTGGTTTGCTGTTGCTTTGTCTTTGAGACAGGGTCTTATGTAGACCAGGCTGGCCTTGAACCCACGGAGAACAACTGCCTCTGCTTCCCAAGTGCTGAGAATAAAAATGTTTTTGTCTGTTTGGTTTGTTTGTTTTTGGTTTTTTCCCCCTGAGCCAGGGTTTCTTTGTGTAGCCCTGACTGTCTTGGAACTTACTCTCTAGACCTGGCTGGCCTCGAACTCACAGAGACCCGCCTGACTCTGCCTCCCGAGTGCTGGGATTACAGGTGTGCGCCACCACCGCCCTGCTGTTTCTTTGTTTTTTAATTTAAAGACTTAGCTGGGCACGATGACACACACCTTTAATCCCAGCACTCGGGAGGCAGAGTCAGGCAGATCTCTGTGAGTTCGAGGCCAGCCTGGTCTACAGAGTGAGTTTCCTGTCTTGAAAAACAAAACAAAACAACAACAATTCTAAAGTGTGTTCCAAGTCAATGATTTCATTTTGAAGAGTGAGAGGAGGAGCTGGAGAGATGCTCAGTAGTTAAGAGCATATGGTGCTCTTGCCAAGGACCAGGGTTCAGATCCCAGTCCCCACATGATGGCTTACAACCGTCTATAACTCCATATCCAAGGCATCTGCCTTCCTCCTCGGCCTCCGTGAGTACTGCACACATGTGGTGCGCAGACACACATGCAGACACTCAGAACATAAAGTCATCAATTAAGACAAGTAAGAATCAGGTTGAGGATAAACATTGGACTATTCTATCCTTTCTCTTTCATTAACATAAACATCACTCACGGGGTGCAGCTCAATGGGGTGCAGACCACTTCTGGAGAATGTGGAGTTGCTGGTGTTTCCAGGTCAGCCTGGTAGTACTGAGAGTCTCGGAAGAATGCTTACCCAGCATGCTTGAGGCCATGCTTAGGTTCCAATTCCAGCACCACAAAACCCGAGTGGAGGCGGTGTGGCGGAGTGACCCCAGCACTCAGGAGGTGGAAGCAGTATGATCAGAAGCTCATCACATGTTTTTAATTTATTTATTTTATGTTGGGGAAGGAGGGGTGTGGGTACCATCGAACAGGAATGGCCACAGGACAACTTGAGGAAGTCGGCTCTCTCCTACTATCATAGGGGTGCTGGGGATTAAACTCAAAACCATCAGCCTTGGCAGCAAGCACCTTCATCTGCTAAGCCATCTCACTAGCCCCTGCAACATACTTAGAGGAAGCTCTGAAAACTGGACTGGGCTGGAGAGATGGCTCAAGGGTTAGGAGCACTGGCTGTTCTTCCAGAGGACCTAGGTTCAATTCCCAGCACCCACATGGCAGCTCACAACAGTCTGTAACTCCAGTTCCAAGAGATCTGACACCTTCACACCAGTGTACAGCCATATACACTTTAAATAAAGTTAAATAAATTATTATTTTAAAAAAAAAAAAACCAGCCTGAACTCAGCTTCAGTTTAAAATAAAGTTGGGTTTTTTTCCTTGGTTTTTTTTTCTTTTTTTCTTTTTTGAGCTGAGGATTGAACCCAGGGCCTTGCAAGCGCTCTACCACTGAGCTAAATCCCCAACCCTAAAATAAAGTTTTATTAATAACAGTGAGGTAGAACTCCTGCCAACATCGCAGCCAGTATTCCTCTATGACTTCTCTGTTGTAACAAAGGATCCTAAGTTTAGACATTAAACAATGAAAGTGTATTTTGCCCAATTCTGATAGCCATGAATCTAAGATCAAGGTAGCTACAACTTGTTTTCCTCTGGGGCCTCAGTGGTTTGCAGTGGCTGGGTCCCCCTGTGGCATTTCCTCATTCATTCTCAGTGTCTCCAGACCAGATCTAGGCCACCTAACCATCTTGTTCTTTGTTACACTGTTACGTAGTTATCTGGGGGGGGGGGGGGGGGGGGGGGGGGCGGGGTTATGGGCACCTGCTTGTCACAGCTCTCACATGGAGGTCAGGAGAACTCCATTCTCTCCTTCTCCACATGGGTCTGGGACTTAACTCAGGTCATCAGACTCCCTTTTACCCACTAAGCCATCTCAACAGCCCATATTTTCTTTAAAGATTTTATTTGTTTGTTTGTTTGTTTGTTATGTACACAGAAGAGGGCACCAGATCTCATTACAGATGGTTGTGAGCCACCATGTGGGTGCTGGGAATTGTACTCAGGACCTCTAACAGCCCATATTTTGTTTTGTTTTCATTTTATGTGTACAAGCTTTATCATGTTTTATCTTAACCACTTTTTTTGTTGGGTTTCTTTGTTTTTGTTTTTTGTTTTGATTTTGGTTTTTTGAGAAGGGTTTCACTGTGTAGCTTTGGCTGTCCTGGAACTCTCTCTGTAGACCAGGCTGGCCTCGAACTCAGAGACCCCCCTGCCTCTGCGTCCCCAGTGCTGGTTTAAAGACATGCGCCACCACCGCCCAGCTCTGAATCACTTCTTTAACAGCCTTCCAAACATGGCCACACTCAAAACTAGGGTTTCTATATAGGAATCTGGGGATGGGGTACATACAGTCCACACCACTTCTCAATACATCCAATAATATAGCTCAATGCACTTTGGAGCCAGACCTGCAGGCATGGGACTGTTACTCCAGCTACTCTGGAGGCTGAAGCAGAAGGATCCCAAGTTCAAAGCCAGCCTCATTTACAAAGTGAGCTTAAGGCAAGCCTAGACAATCCAGAGAGACCCTGTGTTAACACTAAAAAGAAGCCTGGGGCCAACACAGTGGTGGCGCACGCCTGTAATCACAGCACTGGGGAGGCAGAGGCAGGTGGATCTCAGTGGGTTTGAGACCAGCCTGCTCTACAAAACAAGTTCCAGGACAGCCAGGACTGTTACACAGAAAAACCCTATCTCAAAAAAATCCAGCCGGGTGGTAGTGGCACATACCTGTAATCCCAGCACTCGGGAGGCAGAGGCAGGCGGATCTCCGTGAGTTCGAGGCCAGCCTGCTCTACAAAACAAGTTCCAGGACAGGCTCCAAAGCTACAGAGAAATCCTGTCTCAAAAAAAAAAAAAAGGCAGCAAATAAATAAATAAATAGATAAATAAAAGAAGGGGTGTGGAGGTGCGGTTCAGAGGCAGCGAGCTGGCCTCGTGTGTCCGGCACTAGGTTCAATGCCTAACATTGTAACAACAAAGCAAAATAAAAAGTTCCTTCCAATTCTAAATTAAAAGGCTGATCTCACTGTAGAAAACAATGGTCCAGATATGAGTCCACAAGGTTTGGTTTGAAGACAGGATGAGACACTTTAAAAGAACAACAGGAACAGGGCCACGTAGAGGGAGTGTCTGGAACAGTGCTGGCTCTCCCGGTGGAGGGGTGCTGGCATCCAGTGGGTGGAGCCTGGAATGCCACCACACACTCCTGATGAAAGGGACAGCCTACCCCACAGTCACATCAGCACTGCTGGGGGTGAGCATACAGCAGTCCCCCTTGGCCAGCCTGACTTCATCTCTCATGGCCACAACCTGCCCGCAGGACCACCTACTGCCAGACTCTGGGCAGGGTGCTGCCATTGCTGCTTCTTCCTCGGGGACAGCAGCCAAGGGCTGGTCTCTGCTCTCAGTGGAACCCCACCCCCCCCCCCACCAATACATTCCTTCCGGCTCCTCTCTCTTAATCCCCTCCAATTCCATTCAGACAAATAAAGGAACATTAAGATGCTTCCTGCTGCCCCCAGAGGACCCACGTTCGATCCCAGTACCCACATGACAAAAATTTTTAAATAAATAAAAGATTACCCACCTGGAATATAGTTCAGATGGTAGACTGTCTGCCATGTACAAAGCCCTAGGGTCCATCCCTAGCACCAAATAAACCAGGTATGCTAATGCACGCCTGCAACCCCAATACATAGAAATCACGTGGAGGCAGGAGGGTCAGGAGTCCAGGCTACATACTGAACTGGAGGCCTAGGAAACCTGAGACTCTGTCTCTGTCTCTGACACTCACACACACACACACACACACACACACACACACACACACACACACGATCCATCCACAGAACACAAACATCTTTTAACATCTTTTAGTCTCTGTGCACAGTCAGGTTATCTATCACATCTCCTTCTAGGACCTTGTGACTTAAACCTTGAGTACTGCGTTTGGTCAGAGCCGTTCCATTGTCCCTTGAACACCAGCCACGGCTCCCAGCGTTTGGACAGCCTCCTAACTCTCTTTCAGATGACCCTTGTTGTCACTTATGCTGTGAAAGGAGACTTCCTGCCGCTACCACAAAGAGAAAACAGACATCGCTGGGCACAGACAGAGGAACCACATGAATAGCTCAGGGTCTCCCATGACCCATCTTTGCACGTATGTACTGAGCTTATCAATTCACACAAATCACATAACAGACACTAGTTAATAAAAACTAGTATTTAGCAATATTCCATAAAAACATTATAACCAATCCTTTTTTAAAACAAGGTCTTATGTAACCAAGGCTAGACTCAAACTCACTATATAGCCAAGGCTGGCCTAGAATTCCTGATCCTCCTGCCTCCACCTCCCCGGTGCTGGTTATAGGTGTGCACCACTTGCCTGGCTAAAACTATTTCTTTCAAAACTAAACCAAAGCTGAACGTTGTGGCGCACATTTTTAATCTTAGCACTTGGAAGGCAGAGGCAGGCAGGTCTCCAAGTTCAAGGCCAGCCTGGTCTACAGTGAGCTCCAGGACAGCCAGGGCTACACAGAGAAACCCTGTCTCAAAACACAAATAACAACAACAATAAAAATTGAACCAAGCCCCAGGGGCAGGATACAGCTCATTTAGTACAGCACTTGCCCGGTACGCACAAGGCCCCAAATTCAATCCCTGGCACTACTCAAAATACACCACCACTGGCACACACCTGCAATGCTAGTACTCAGGAGGCGGAGGTAGAGGAAGATTGTGAATTCTGAATTTGAGGCCTCCATAGTGAGTGCTCCCCTTAACCCCCCACCCACCCAGTGCTGAGGAGACCCTGTTTCAAAACAAACAGCAAACAAACACCAAAGTCCACTTCACTTGAATCGGAAGGCACTTCCTGTCTGTGACTGAGTTGAGCAGATATGAACAGAACTCAAACACAGGCTGCTCAGCACCCCACTCCTTGCGACTGTGGCTTGGACCAATGTCAAATTGAGTGGTTCATCTCCTTAGGGACTGGCACCAAGACTTCCCTTTACCCCTCCCCTGGGGCCCTACCTGGGCTGGCATTCACACATCCCCTGGTCTCCACAGGGACAGGCACATCCGGTCTCCTAGAGTGGCAGAGGGCAGGTCTCTGCGACTGGCAGTGGATGGCACAAGAGGAGCTGGCAGAGGGCAACCAGGTGACTTCCTGATGGCCCGCTGCCAAGATTTCTTCCCACTGTTTGTATCCAAGAACGCACAGAGCCCTTCCAGAGACACCTCAACCCGAGTGAGAGAAGGCGACAGGAAGGGACAGGCTCCAGACCTCAGCCAGCCAGAGACTCCTCCCCAAACACACCCCTGCACACCGAACAAAGGAGTTTATTGAACGCACTGTGGGTGTGATGGCTCACAGCTGCAATCCCAACACTCTGTAGCACTGCAGCCTGAGGCCAGCCTGGGCTACAAGAGACCCAGTCTCAAAAAAAGGCCACAACACTGGCTGGAGAGACCTCACAGTGATTCTATCTCAAAGTTTCTCTGACCTCACAGCGATTCTGTCTTGAAGTTTATCTGTACACACACAAACACACACACACACACACACACACACACACACACACACACACACACAAAAGCGCGTGCAACTAAAAAAAAAAAAAAAAAAAAAACCTTTACAAAGAAATCCCACTGGGTGGGTGGTACCCACCAATAACCTTTAATCCCAGCACTTCAGCGGCAGAGACAGACTGGCCAGGTCAGCCAGGGCTACCTAGTGAAAAGAGAGGACCCAAAACCAAAACAGCATAAAACAAACAACAACAAAAATAACAAAAAGCAAGTTAAATACGGTTTTGGTTTTTTTTTGGTTTTTTTTTTTTTTCCTCTTTGTGTAGCTTTGCGCCTTTCCTGGAACTCACTTTGTAGACCAGGCTGGCCTTGAACTCACAGAGATCCACCTGCCTCTGCCTCCCAGGTGCTGGGATCAATGGCGTGTGGCACCACCGCCCGGCTCTTTGATTTGATTTGGTTTTGTTTGTTTTAATACGTAGTTTTAAAGATGCACTGTATCTTTTAAAAGTGTCATGCTCAATGCTGGAGAGTGTCATGTGCATGTCCTGCATTTTATCCCTAGCATAGCTTAAACAGGGTATGGTATGAATGCCTGCAACCCCAGTGTTTCAAGGAAGAAATGGGACGACTGAAGTTCAAGGCCATCCCTGGCTACCTAACAAGTTCAAAACCAAACTGGGGTACATGAGACCCTGTCTCAAAACAAACAAAAACAAAAACAGAGGAACCTCCCTCTGAGGGAGGCTGGGCCTTCTCCCCTGGTCAGGCTTGTCTGACACCTCACCCAGCCAGGCCTTGGCTATAATGCTCAGCCCTCCCATAAACATCTAAGGCCGCTGTGCTGGCTGGTCCAGGATACCTTTTGGGTCTTAAATAAACATTGTCACTCCCACTCCCTACCCCCACTGTACTAAGCTGAAAGCAAGTGGTTCGAATCCTGAGCCTACAGAAGCCCTGAGACACTCACCCCCAGCAGAGTCCCCATCTAGACCCTAGCGGCACCACGGGAATGGGCAGCCCCAGAGAGACTGCCCAAGGTCTCTCAGCATCGCTTTGTGGCTGTGATCAACTTCCAAGGTGTGAGTGGCTCACATGATGCTTCCAGGAAGGCCTCCCACACCAAGCAACTGCTGGCCCCTTATCACCAGACAGCCACACGGCATCTTTTTTATTTTTTTTAACTTAAAATTTGTCTTTAAATGACTGTGTTAGTCACTTCTCTATTGCTGTGACAAAACACCTTCACCACAGCAACCTACCAAAAAAGAAACCCTTTAGCCAGGGTGGTGGTGGCGGCGGCGGAAGCGCGCGCCTTTAATCCCAGCACTCAGGAGGCAGAGGCAGGCGGACCTCTGGGAACTCACAGCCAGCCTGGTCTACAGAGTACCAGGGCAGCCAGAGAAAATCTATCTCAAAAGAAAAAGCAAGTGTTTAATTTGTACCAAGGTCATGCAGGAGTGAGGTCGGAGGATGGCCGGGGGTCAGTTCTCCCCGTCTTTCACGCAGGTCACGGGACTCAACTCAGATGGCCAGGTTTGGCAGCAGGTGCCTGAGGCATCTCACTGGCCCCTCTGTCTTAGTTAAGGTTTCTACTGCTGTGACATAACACCATGACCAAAAGCAAGTCAGGGTTTATTTGGCTCACACTTCCACATCACAGTCCATCTCACTGGAGGAAGTCAGGACAGGAACTCAAGCAGGGCAGGAACCTGGAGGCAGGGGCTGACGAAGAGGCCATGGAGGGGTGCTGCTTACTGGCTTGCTCCCCATGGCTTGCTCAGTCTGTTTTCTTACAGAACCCAGGACCACCAGCCCAAGGATGGCAACACCCACAATGGCTGAGCCCTCCCTCCTCAAAAATTAAGAAAATGCCCTAGAGACAGATCTTATGGAGGCATTTTCTCAATTGAGTTCCCTCCTCTCATATAATTCTAGCTTGTGTCAAGTTAACATAAAAATTAGCCAGCACACCCTAGCTTACTTTTGAAATGTTTATTTTTAATTGTGTGTATGTGCATATGTCTACAGATATGTAACGTAAGTGCAGGCATCTGTGGAAGCCAAAGGCGTTGGAGCTGGAGTCACAGACCACTGTGAGTCACCTGCTGTGCCCCTGGGAACTGAACTCTGGTCCTCCAGGAGAGCAGAAAACACTCTTAACTTCTACACCATCTTGCCAGCCACACCCCCCTTTTTTTCTGAAACAGGGTCTGACATAGCTCAGGCTGCAATATATATGAAATGACCAACTCTGGATCCCTCTGTCTGAATTCCCAGAGCGCTGGGAAGACAGGCATGTGCCATTATGCCTCAGTTTAGGTAATGTTGGGGATGGAACTCAGGCAGGCCTTCATGCATGTTAGGTACTCCACCAACTGTGCTATATCCACAGGGTGCCCCCTTACCCATTTCCTGAGACAAGATAACTTACTTACTCTACAGCCTGGCCTAATCTAGAACTCACTACCTAGTTGACAATAACCTTGGATCTACCCTCCTGCCACTCTCTCCCAGAGAGCTATGATCACTGACATTCTCCATCATATCTGGTTTTATGTGGTGCTAGGATTGAACTCAAGGCCTCCTGTATGCTGCTGAGCCAAATGCTCAGCTGTTCATTTTTTCAAATACAAAAATACTGGGTTAGAATATGCGCATACATAAAATACACATACACTTATATCATGAGCTCTTCTTTTCAACCCAGGTCATACCCAGAACACCCCTGTCTCCAAACGTTGACACATCAAATATCAAAGCCAGTCTTGGGTCAGCAGAAACCCAAGCTTCTTGACCTTCCTGCCGTCTCACATGTGGTAGCCCTCTGATGAAACACGTTTATATACCAAGTACCAAGACATGTATTTCTAAATTCCCCACCGCCAATGGCCCTCTCCTCTCAAAAGAACACACGATACGCTGGGGATGCAACTCAGTTTGTGGGTGCTCACTTAGCAGGCAGGAGGCCCTGGACTGTTCCCAGCACCACATTAACTGGGTGTGGTGACGCACACCTTTAGTCTCAGCATTCGGGAGGCAGAGGCAGGCAGATCTCTGTGAGTTCAAAAATAGCCTGGTCTGCAGAGTGAGATGCAGGGCAGCCGGGGCTACACAGTAAGACCCTGCTTCAATAAATAAACAAATAAATGTCAGAAGAGTAGCCTGAACACCCCACACCAGGGTAAACATCATGCAAACACCTGTGTGTTAGGATCAGACCCAGGCAATACCTGAGGTCTACTGAGTGTTTACGGGGAGAAACTTTGTATGGGTTGTCTCAAAACAAACCAACAAAGTCTATTTAATTTTTTGTTTTGTTTTATTTGTTGGTTGGTTGGTTTTTCAAGACAGGGTTTCTCTGTGTAACAGCTCTGACTATTTTAGAACTCCCTGTACAGACCAGGCTGGCCTGGAATTCACAGAGACCCACCTGCCTCTGCCTCCCGAATGCTAGAATTACAGGCAAGTGCCACATTGCCTGGCTTAGTTTTTGTTATCTCCACTTTAAAGATGAAAACAAAACAAAAACAAAAACAAAAACAAATCTATGGGACTGGAGAGATGGGTCCTGGCTGTTCTTGCAGGGGACCAGCACCCACATGGTGGCTCACAATTGTCCATAACTCCAGTTCTAGACAATCTGATGCCATCCTGGCCTCCACGGGCACTGTACACACATAGATACAGACAAGGAAACACTCATAAAATAAAATAAATTTAAAAACAGATTTGAGACCTGGCTGGCCTGGAACTCACAAAGATCTGCCTGCCTCTGCTTTGTGAATGCTGGGATTAAAGGTGTGGGTCACCATGCTAGGTTAAAAATAAATAAATCTAAAAAAAAAAAAAAAAAATCTCACCTTGACACTGCTACTCTCCAAAATGCAGGCTACATATGGGAACCCTAAGCCAGCACAAGGTCTTTCAGATTCAGGACTCAAATCGGAATCCATGTTACTCTAGGAAGTGAATTAACTCCACAGCCTAGGACCCCACACTCAAGTAGAACTCTTTAATGATTATTTATTTGGGAGAACTAGAGAGATGTCTCAGAGGTTAAAGAGCACTAATTGCTCTTCCAGAGGTCCCAGGTTCAATCCCCAGCACTTACATGCTGGCTCACAGCCATCACTAAACTCCAGTTCCAGGGGATCTGATGCCCTCTTCTGGCCCCCCAAAGCACTGCACACACCTAGAGCATGTACATGTACATACATGTAGGCAAAACCACACATATAAAATAAAAATAAATCAATCTTTATTTTTTTGTGTGTGTGTATGCAAATGTTTTTCCTGCTAAAATATATGAGGACCAGATGAGTGCCTGGTACCCACAGACGTTAGAAAAAGACTTCAGCTCCCCTGGAACTGGAGTTATGTATGGATGATTGTGAGTTACCATGTAGGGGATTAGAATCCAACCTGGGTTCTCTGCAAGAGCAACAAGTGCTCTTAACTATTGAGCTATCTCTCCAGCCCTAAATCAGTCTTCAAATAAAACAAAATAAAAACAATTTACTTTGTGTATGTATATGGGTGCAGAGGAACACCAAGGTGTGTAGAAGTCAGGGAACAGCCTGCTGAAGCTGGTTCTCCTTGCCCACTTGTAGGCCACAGGGGTCAAGCTCAGGACATGAGGCTCGGCAGCAAACATCTCTCTCTTCTGAGCCATCTCCACTGGGTCTCACTCTATAGTTCTGGCTGGTCTGGTACTCCCTACATAGACCAGTCTGGCCTCACTTGTGATTATAGACATTTGCCACCATATCCAACTGATTTTTTGTTTTCTGGTTTTTTGTTTTGGGGCACAAGGATTTTCTGTGTAGCCCTGGCTGTCCTGCAACTCACTCTGTAGACGAGACTGGCCCCGAACTCAGAGATTAGCTCGCCTTTGCCTTCCCAAGTGCTGGGATAAAAAGTGTGCACCACCACTGTCCAGCTCAACTAATTTTTTTTAACTATAAAAGTATCTGCCCTCCTGGGCTGGAGAGATGGCTCAGCAGTTAACAGCACTGACTGTTCAATTCCCAGCACCCACATGACAGCTCACAACTGTAACACCGGTTCCAAGGGACACAATGGCGACACCCATAACAAAACACCAAAGCACATAGAATATATATATATATATATATATATATATATATATATATATATATATATATATATAGTTTTTGTTCTTTTGAGACAGGGTTTCTCTGTATAGCTTTGCACCTCTCCTGGAACTCACTCGGTAGGTCTGGCTGACCTCGAACTCACAAAGATCCACCTGCCTTGCCCCGCCCCCCAACCCAGTGCTGGGATTAACAGCATGCGCCACCACTGTCGAGCATAAAAATATTTTTTAAAAAATTATCTGCTCCACTCCCTCTAGGCCTCTAAAAATCAGATCATATTTCTGTCCTATGAACTGTGACTCTTAAATTACTGCTCGAATCTGTTATATGCTGGCCAATGGCTTCTCAACAAGGACTTCTATTTATAAGGTCCAAGGTCCTTTGGAAAGACAAAAGTCAGGCCTGGTGGCACAAAGGTGTCTTCCCAGCTAGATCTACTAGGGTGGCTGAGGCAGGAGGATCACAATTTTAAGTCCCTCCTGGGCTCAGAGTGCATTCACAACTAAGAGGAGAATTTCAGTGAGACCCCCAACTCAAATATAGGCAGAAGTAGCAGATGATACAGCGGCGTGTTAGAGCCGAGCCTGAGCCCAGCCCAACCTGATGAGAAACGGCCTCCAGGGTGTGCACGGGACCTTTAGCAAGTATAAAATTGAAGGTGCCCAGGCACTCACAAAAGGCCGCACACATTTCCACAGAGCCCATGGCACCCTCCTTTATATTCTCTATGGCGCCCAATACGATGTAAACACTACATAATCACATCGGACCACGGAGGGCAGGCATGCTGACATGTTCAGGATGCAGGTGATTTCCATTTGTTCACACTTCATCAGTCAGCAGGTGGCTGCATCTGTGGAGCCCGTGGCCACTGTACAGACCCCAGATTCTCACATGGAAGACTTAAATGGGCGTTAAGTTTCCCAGGGGAACCCCCTGCACCTGCCCAGTCGGGAAGCCCACACCTATTAGGCAGATCTTGTCTAAGTCAGGTCCAGCCCTTGCACAAATCAACCACGGCACGTTACAGTCTGATTTAATTAATTAAAATATTTATTGCGGAGACTGGGGGTGGGGTTCCAAGCAGAGCTCTAACGAACTGTCTTCATGGGAACTCACATTCTGGGGGCCTGGGGGGTGTAGCTCAGTGATAAAGTGACTGCCTAGCAGGCTCGAGGACCTGGGTTTGATCCCTAGCACCACCAAAACCCAAAACAATCAGAAAGCCAACAAACACAAACAGCCCCCGCAGGAAGTGTGGGCAGGAAGTCTGGGAGCCCTGTTCCAGCACCTTCCCGCCCCCACCCCCAGTCCTTCCGTTTCCGTTTCCCACTCCGTAAAGTGGATTAGGGGCCTCCGACATGAGGCCTCAGGGAAGCCAGGCACAAAGGCCCACAAGATGGCAGCTGGCATCTCTCCTCATTTACACTGACACCTGGTCAGCAGCCCCACCCAGCTCCGGCATCCCGCGGCCGAGCCACCGGGAAGGGCCGCAGGCCCCGCCCAGCCGCATCGCCTCACCTGCGCGGCCCGTAGACGACACGCACCTCCCAGGTCCCACCCCCAGGGGCTCTGATTGGCGGGTGGAGGCGCAGCCGGGGACTCTGCATTCTCACCAGCCCGACCCTTGTCCTCGGGGGATCGGCCCCGCCCCGGCCGCCAGCCCTCCCGGGGAGGGGGGTCCCCGCATCCCAGGGCAGGCTCTCCCTCCCCGCGGCCCGGCCACTCACCCCGCGCGCGGCCTGCTGTCCACCCGCTTCTTGTGGCGCACCGGCTGCAGCGGGATGCTGTCCGTCATGTCGCCGCCCGCCGCGCCCCCTGCGCTCCCCGCGGCCTCTGCGCCGCCCCGGGGCAGGGGGAGGAGGCGCCGGCAGCGGGCGGGCCGGGCCCGCAGCGCAGGGGCGAGGTCGCGAGCGCCGGGCCACGCGCGGAGCCGCCCGCGCGGCCCGACCGACGGACACGGCCGCACCATGGGCCCCGCTCCGCGCTGAGCCCACGCGCGCGCCCGCCGCCCGGGGCCGCCGCAGTGTCCCCGCCCCGGCCCGCGCCGGCCGCGCGCCCTCCCCCCCCACGCGCGCCCACCCGGCCACGCGCCCCCCGCCGTACCCGTGAGCGCGCGCGCGCGCGCCCCCCGCCGCACTCACCCCACCCCGGGCATTCTCTCCTGCTCGCTCCGAGCCGTGTGCACACACCCCGCCCCGCTCACCCCACCTCCACGCCTGCCACCAGCACACACAGCCTACCTCCTCGGCTTCACCCAGCGTCTCACACTCGGGCCCCCCAAGTCTCGGGCCCACGAGGGCGGGATGTAGAGGTTTTCGGACCCCCACACACCCTCTTGCACCACCCACACCTCTCTCTCCACCTGGAATCTCAATCACATAGACTTAAAGCTGCGCCTTCACCCAAACACACTTGCACATCTCTGTAGGGATCTAATGCCCAGACACAGCCCTCCTCCACCCCTAATCGCCTGCACAAGGTCAATGTCTGTCTGTCTGTCTGTCTGCCTGCCTGCCTCTCTGTCTCTGTCTCTGTTTCTCTAAAAGGTTATTGGGAGAATAAGAAGACTCAGGGCTTCAGAGATCGGCTCAGCATTTAAGAGCAGCCACCGCTGCTGGACTACGGTCTCAGGGGATACCACACCCTCTTCTGGCCTCCCAGGGCACCTGCACACACGTGGCATACACTAATACAGCATATGCTACTTAAAAATAATAAAAACAAGCCGGGCAGTGGTGGCGCACCCCTTTAATCCCAGCACTGGGGAGGCAGAGGCAGGTGGATCTTTGTGTGAGTTCAAGGCCAACCTGGTCTATAGAGTGAGTTCCAGGAAAGGTGCAAAGCTACACAGAGAAACCCTGTCTCGGAAAAAATAAAAATTAATAATAATAATAATAATAGCAACAACAACAAAACTTTAAAAAATCAGCATATAGGAGCAGGGCTTGGTGGTGCATTCCTTTAATCGCATACTCGGGAGGCAGAGGCAGGCCATCTGAGTCTACAGAGCCAGTTCTAGGAATGCCAGGGCTACACAGAGAAACCCAGCGTCAAAAAAAAGTCAGCATACAGGGAGCTGGAGTGGAGAGACAGTTCAATGGTTAAGAGCACTAGCTACACTTGTAAAGGTCCTGGGTTGAATTTCCAGCACCCACCTCAGGTGGTGGCTGTAGTCCAGTTCCAGGGAAACTGATTCCCTCTTCTGGCCACTGTCAGTACTGCATGCATATGCAGACATACATGCAGGCAAAACACAGAATAAAAATACGTCTTTTTAAAAAATAAGTGTGTGTCTCAAGCACCTCAAGATGTAACACCATGTAACTAGCATAAACCCACTATGTCACAACAATAGGAGGAGTTATTCCCACTGGTGTTTCCTGTCAGGGTACCAGCCTTTTATACTGTTTTCTCTGGCCAGTAGGGAGTCACTAAATGTCTCTGTGCCTGGGCAAAGAGCGGCTAGGAAGGTAGCAACCAAAACACATGACTAAGGTCCCAAAGAAACTCCCCATCAGAAACACCTCTGAGGAGGAAACTGCTGACCTGGCCTGCTTGCTGCTCTCTTCCAGAATGGCCCTTCAGAGAGAGGTCCTAGGTTCAATTCCCCAGCACCAAGACACACACATACGCCATATATGGCATGCACACAGTTGGGGCTCTGTAAGAGTATTTAGGTAGACCCATTGGAGTCAGAGAGCAAACCCTAATCCCCCCTGGCCCATCCGTCCCCATAATCTCAGACATGGTCTCACTATGTAGCCCTATCCAGCCTGGAACTCACTCTGTAGCCCAGGCTGGCCTCAAACTCACAGGGATCCGCCTGCCTCTGCCTCCCGAGTGCTGGGATTAAAGGTGTGCGCCACCATATCCATTCAAAGAGGCTTCTGGTTGATTTTAGCTAGTGCCAAAAGCTTGCAGGAAGCCCCAGCTGCCCTGCCCAGTAAATCCAAGTAGCTAAACCCATTTCATGAGTGACACAGAGAAACTCAAGAGTAACCAGCATAAAACTATGAAATCATCAGGGAGCAGGGCTGGGTTCTAAGACCTAGTGTAAGGATTATGTCCTTAATGACGTCGTCAGCCTGCGATGGCATCCCAGCCTAAAAGTGTGGTGGCGTAAGCCAGTAGGATATGCTGAAGAAGCAGAGGCATGAGGATCTGAGTTCCAGGCCAGTTTGAGCTACATGCTTTTTTAGGCTGGGATGCCGTCGCAGGCTGGTGACGTCATTAAGGACATAATCCTTATATCTAGCCATTCACACTCAGAAGAACCAGGAAATAGGGCCTGTGGTCACAACAGAACCAGCACCAAGCTAGCATGGTTCCATGTACATTCAAGCTCTCCCTGCCTCCTGGAGCTGCCTATGGCTGCCCCCACCTGGACCGGCATTGAGTGAGAGCAGCTGGTCAGCCAGGATCCTGTAGGTTTTCAGCACCTTCCAGCTGTGAAACTTCCCGGCAAGCTACACACTCTGCAGGGGTCTATTTCCTGGTCTGTAATAAGAGCTCAGGACAGATCCGGACTCAGGGAGTGTTGGGAGGAGTTACAGCATTAGTTTGTCATCAGCATTAGCAGGACCAGTGTGCACTGTGTGGGCAAGACTCCAGGGCAGCAAGAAGGTGCCTATGTGTGGGTGTTTGAAAATAGTCTCCATCGGTAGTCTAGGCTGGCCTCAAATTCCCAATTTTCCTGCTGGAATTAAGTACAGCCTGGCCTAAAAGACACTTTTTTTTTTGAGGAGGGGTCCCCCCCCCCCGGAGCTGAGGATCGAACCAAGCGCTCTACCACTGAGCTAAATCCCCAACCCGAGGAGGGGTTTTCAAGACAGAGTTTCTCCATGTAGTTTTGGTGCCTGTCCTGGATCTCGCTCTGTAGACCAGGCTGGCCTCGAACTCACAGAGAGCCGCCTGACTCTGCCTCCTGAATGCTGGGATTAAAGGCGAGCACCACCGCTGCCCGGCATACTTTTTTTTTTTTTTTTTTTTTTTTTTAAGCTTCCTTTCAATAAGATAATCTGTCAAGGAGAAAGACATGTAAAGGTTGTATCAACTGGTCCTAGTGGTGTAGGCACACAGACCAACTCAGGAGGGTTGCAGCGAGCTGGAGTCTATCCTTGGCTACATGGCGAGACCCTCTCTCAAAAAACAACCCTCATAACAACAAAGAGCCTTTTAGCTCATAAGAGAGCATATGCTTCCATGAGACGAGAAAACCATGAGGTCCTCCAGGCAGTATAATATAAAACATATAACTATCATTTATTCTCACAGACATAGAGATTGATTATAGACATCAAGGGTCTTTTATTTTATTTTATTTTGGGGGGGCTGTGTCTCATATATCTCAGGCTGGTCTCGAACTCTTGATGTAGCTAAGGACAATCCTGAGCTTCTGACCCTTCTACTTCTAACTGGGCTTACAGGTGTGTGCCACCAGGCCTCGTTTATGCACATCACAGATGCAACCCTGGCTTCCTGCAAGCTAGGCCAGTACACATTCCCCAAGAGCCTTTTCATATGTTCTCATATGCACTGAATGGGCCCAAGCCTAAGGGGGAGGCAGAGCAGAGACCCAGGATGGTAGGTAGCTTGTACTGGGGTCCACTTCAGGAGCATAGGGCGTTCTTCTTGGCCCAGCTCTGCCTTCTCACCACAGCCCTTTTAGGGATCCATGGCAACCCTCAACAGGACTTGGGTGTAGGAGTCCCTTGACTCGGGGTTCCTAGAAAGATCTATGAATAAGGCAATCTAGTTCAGATCCTGCTTTCCAGAAACCAGAAACACCAGCCCAAGGGGTTCATATGACACCGTCCATGGATGGCCACAGGTGTGGATCACGGAGCCTTGAGTTCACAGTGGAAGCTAAGCTGTGGCTGCTTACGTCTCTGTAAGGAGTGCCGGCAAATCTGGAGCCTGGGCACAGGTAAGAGGAAGGAGACAAGGAACTTGGGAACTCAGATGCCTTCAGTCTTCGGATTGGGCTGGTGAGATGGCTCAGCCGGTAAAGGCACTCATTACACCAGTGTGGCCATCTGGGTCCCAAGCCCACATAAAGGTGGAACGGAGAGAACTGACTCGGCAAGTTACATCATGCACAAGGGATGTGTGTGCACACACATACACAAATACAGAGATGATGGCTGGCTAGACGGCTCAGCAGTTAAAGGTGTTTGCCACCAAGCCCAAGGACCTGAATTCAATCTCCAGGATCTACATAGTAGGAGAATCAGCTGCCATGACTTTCCTCTGACCTCCACACACACACAAGTGGCTCACACACACTGTCAAATACTCGCACACAGTAAGTGCAACTTTTACAAATGGTTTGGGCTAGGCTTGATGGTGCTGGTCTTGATCTCAGATTTAGGAAGAAGCAAACACAGGCAGATCTCTGTGTGTCCCAGGGCTACATCAAGAGCATCTCTCTCTCTCTCTCTCTCTCTCTCTCTCTCTCTCTCTCTCTCTCTCTCTCTCTCTCTCTCTGTGTGTGTGTGTGTGTGTGTGTGTGTGTGTGTAGCCCTAGCTATCCTGGAACTCGCTCTGTAGACTAGTTTTTCCTGGAACTCTGAGATGTGCATGCCTCTGCCTCCCATGTGCTTGGATAAAAGGCATTCAACACTCCACCTGGCAAAATTTGTCTTATAACACCAGAAAATGGTTTAGATGGGCATGGGAGCTCACTCCTGAAATCCTCACACTTGGGAGGCTGAAGCAGGATTGCTGAAATTTCTGAGCCAGCCTGGGCTGCAGAGTGAAATCATAGTCAGACACAAAACTTTTTTTTTTCAATGTCTCTTCTATTTTTTTTTAAATAATTTTTTTATTTTATTCACGTTGGTGTTTTTGCCTGCCCGTATGTCTGTATGAGGGCATCAGATTCTCTGGAGCAAGAGCTGTGTGCTGCCATGTGGGTGCTGGGAATTGAACCAGGGTCTTCTGGAAGAGCAGCTGGTGTTAACTGCTGAGCTATCTCTCCAGCCTCTCTTCTATTTTTTATTTCTTGTTTTTTTGAGACAGGGTGTTTCTGTGTAGCTCAGACATCTATCTGCTTCTGCATGGGCCACCAACGCCAGGCTCAATTTTAAACAGAGTCCCATGCTGGCCTCTCAAACCCTTGATCCTTGTGTCTCTATATCCCAGTGCTAGGATACGAGGTTTGGAACACACCCAGCATCAATCTAAGTTTAACATTTAATAACCTTTCCAGCTTGTTGTTGGAAAGCAGTGTTTCCTAGGGCCACACATGTAAGCAGGATGGAAGGCTATCATGCAGCCCAGACTGGCCTTGCATGTATCCTTTTTTCCTCTATTCCAAGTGCCAGGATTGGGGGTGTGGGCCCACACCTGGCTTTAAACTCGCATTTAATACTGCTGTTTCCAGAAAGTGTTCCAGGAAGTGCAAGGGAAACAAGAAGATTCCATCTCACTGGTTATCACTAAGGGCTCGGAACAGTCAGGGACTGAGACCTAAGATACCAGTTGACATGACACACACATTGTTTCTTGGAGGGGACCTTTTGGAATGTCACTGGAGACCTTGAGAGATGACTGGATGTCTAACCCACCCTTCAGCTTTGAGCTATTTGGTTATAAAGCACTGTGATGAAAATGCAGATGTTGCCAGCAGCTGAGCATTTGCCCTGTGGATATTAGCTATGTTTTATATCAGTCTGTAAATTCATTTCAACAGATCAGACAGCTTACAATTTTAGAGTTCTGCTTAGCCTAAGGGCTGTAGGGTGGGGACCCAAGACAAGGAAGAGACTAGTTCAATTGGCTGAAAGTTCATTTTTCTCCCAAAAAAGGTCAAAGGCATTTCAGCATTAGAATGCGGATTTAGGCACTTTTAGATCCTTGCTCTGCTGGGGCTGTTTTCCCCACAGCCTTATTCATAATAAAAGGTAAAGCTCAAAAGGCCTCCACACCTCACTGAAGACAGCCTTTGACAGGTCAATTTTGTTGCTTAGAATCATCCAGAAATTCAAAGCACACCATCTACAGTGATTTCTTTTTAGAAAAGACTGGGTGACTGCAAAGCTCTGAAAACCAGCCCACTCCCTTTCCTTGTGTAAAAACCACGGCTCCTACACACAGGCCATGGTTTTGTCTGGATAACCACCTGGGAAGCTGATGGGACCTTAGAAAGGAGCAGTCTCCGAGGACAAAGCTAAAGAGATGACACCAGCCAGTGGTGGTGGTGGTGGTGGTGCATGCCTTTAATCTCAGCCATTGGGAGGCAGAGGTAGGTGGAACTCTGAGTTCCGGGGTAGCCAAGGCTACACAGAGAAACCCCGTCTCGAAGAGAAAAAAAGGGAATGAAGCAAAGGTGTCACCTAGTTGCTGTACACATGGACACAATGCAAGATCACAGAAGAGCTCCATGGACACCAAGGGCCCACCTCTACCACCTCCACCACCCAGCCACCCCACTTCTGTTGCCAAGCAAAGTTACCAGTTCTACCACCTGAATGCTCAGGGGGTGTGGCCAATAGATCATCCTCCAACCTGTGCTTCAAGAGACCCTGCATCAACAACAAAATAAACCACCCTAAAAGTGGCCTACTTAAGTGAGTTCTAGACCAGACTGAACACACACACACACACACACACAAATGCAAAATGAATATACCCAAGTTGGACACAGTACCTGAAGAATGACTCCCGAGGTTCACACACCAAGCAGCAGGCTGACTTTATGCTCTCCACCACACACACACACACACACACACACACACACACACACACACACACACACAGGTCCAGAATGGTCCTAACCACATACACTTCTGACTCTTTGAGAACCAGGAGAGTGCTATGCAAGTAGAATAAATATACCAGAAAAAACTTACACACAAACCTGGTGGGAGGAAAAAAAACATTCAAATTTTATTTTGACAGACAGCATCAGCAGGTAAAACTACAGCGTAGTTCACACATTCATTCACAGGGTGTGAGAAAGCCATGGCTGGTGTGTTCTCTGTAACAATATCCACTTCACAGTGTAAACAGCTGAACAGGTGAACCAATGAACACTTGTCACTGGTTCACTTACAATCCCAGAAGGGAAGGCACAACTTGGCAAAAAAAAAAAAGTTTTGGATCCTAAAATCAGGTGCAAGGACAAAGAGCAAAGGAGACTTTGGTGGGGGAGTCTCCACCCTCATTTCAGCAATGGCATTTCACAGGGCAGGGAGAAATCTTCTACCCAGGAGCTAGAGAGATTAAGTCCCTCCTTCCTCATTAAACCGTCCGAACACTAATACAACAGCTGCTCAAAATTATTACATGTACAAAAATATAATTAAAAAAAAAAAAAAAAAAAAAAAAAAAGCTCAGAACCAACCATGGAGACATCTTGAATGAACATCTGGCCCTTCTCACCACATTAACTCTTAGGTTTAAGACCTGGGAATACTTTTCGGTCACAAAATAGCAAAATAGACTTTTTTTTACTTTTGGGCTACAAAAATAAAAATAAATGAGGTAGATAAATTAAAGCCCTCACACCCCAAGACTTGCCTGTCTCTACGTTATAACCTTCATCATCATGCCAGAGGGTGGGTGACATGGCAATCTCCCAGACTTGGGATATGGAGACTGAAGTAAGGAGCTGGGATGAGACTGGCCTGGCCCTGCTCTTTCCCCTAAGAAGGAACATGAACAACTTCAGCAATGCAGTAGCGCGCTGTAGAACCACATGAAATCACCTGAGGTCCCTCTCCGGTGCCCAGCCACTCCAGGGACTGGGGAAAAGGTGGTTTGTGGGAGAAGGGGGGGGGGGGGGCAGGTGGCGCTCTTGAGGCTCCAAACCATTTAAATAAGCAGCAGGGTAAGAGGTGGGCTCCCTAGGGACCAGGGTCAGTGTGTGGAGGGCATTTAACAGAGGTTCTAAGGTTGAAGGAAGTGGGCTAGTTGGACCACTTTAGTTTTCTGAGGTTTCATTTCTTTCTCTTTAAGTACATTCAACAACAGAAGATGAATACAGGGTCCCTACAAATATGTCCATTTACCCGCATTAGTCACCATGGAAGTACACAGCACCCTTACCCCTGGACTGAGGTAAGTAATCACTTCCACTGTGGTCCAATCTGTCCCAACTGTTTCCCTTTGAAACAGATGCAGTCTTTGGAAACAGCCACGAGGTCACACAGAGCCTCCAGTATACAGTTTGTCCCAAGTAACAAAGCTACCCTTCAAACCCGCTTCTTTCCCAAAACTTAAGTCTTTTTTTCTTCTGTTTTTCAATTTTCCTTTTTTTTTTTTTTTTTTTTTTTTGTTTTTTTTGTTCTCATTTTTTGGAAAGCAGCATAGTAACAATCGTTTGTAGGCCTGTCCAAGGCTGTGGTCACAAGTGTAAACATCACTTGCATATCAGGAAGAGAAAAAGCAGGAGTCGGTAAGAAAACTAAACAATGAAGCGGATCTCACTCCAGCTACTCTTACCCTCTTCCTCCTTAGCCGACTGCGATCTTGTTTTCTTCTAGAAAGTGGGGGAACTGGTGCTTGGCCACACCATCAGGGACAGCAGCAGGCTTCTCCATGTTCCCACTCACAGCAGACTGAGAACCATCAAGCTTGGAAAGCGTGGCGTTGCTCACCACGGAGCTGGCACCCAGGGACACCGGCAGGGTGGGGATGCCTCCGCTCTGGATCACAGAGATCTCATTGGTCTTCATGGCCAGACCCCCATTGAGGACGCTGGTATACTGGTTCCACGTGGCGGGGTCCACACTCATGGTGGGGGACAGGAGTTCCTTGGGAAACATCTCAGACACTCTCTTTCCCTCTGCACCTAGCCCAGCCACAGTGCTCTCTATGGCCAGCTTCCTGCCACGCCGGGCGGAGTTATTGTTGGCCCCATGCGTCATGTAGTGTACCTGTGGGAGACAGCAAAGAGGGTTCATCAGATCAAGTCCCCTGCCTGTTCGAAAGCCTAATCTCCATATGCTCATGCACCTCCAGATGGTGCACACCATCCAACCTTCATAATCATATCCTTTTTCTTAGAAATTAGACCAGGGGTGGTGGACAAGCTTTTGAGAGGTAGTACAGTACAGCCTTGAGTTCAAGGGCAACCTTAGCTACATAGTGAGACCTTGTATCAATAAGCCAGAAAATAATAAATTCAGATATCTGGACTGTATCAGGAAGAGGAGAGAACAGTCTAGCCACCCTTTGCCAACACCCTACCAACATTAATAAGGGTAGGGAATACTCTCCAGCCACATCTGCCTAGCCATTCATGGGTACATTTACATAAACGTCTACTACTCTGGGCCAGAACATTACACTTAACTGAGTAGCAGAGAAATGGAAAAGCGCTGTGGAAGCAGACTGTCCAAGCTGAGATTCATGGGACTGTCTGTTCACTGTGAGCTTCTCGGCCCCCTATTACTGTTACTTTTACAAACCCTACTGTGGGGGAAAGAGGCATGTACTTCTCACTACAAGTCAATCTCACAGATATGCAAATGGGAATATTACTTAAAAGGTAATTTAGGCTGGGCAGTGATGGCACAGGCCTTTAATCCTAGCACTTGGGAGGCAGAGGCAGGTGGATCTGTGAGTTCAAGGACAACCTAGTCTACAGTACAGAGCGAATTCCAGTACAGTCTGAGCTACATTCTCCCCACCCGCAAGCCTTCACCTCTCAAGAACTAGAACCCACCAAGCCTGCTTCAGAAGGTGCTAGGGACACCCCAAGGGCTTTTATGAATACTAGGCAAGTACCTGAAAAGACCAGCTACACCCCACAATAGCTCTTGAGCTTTTCTTGTAGTGCAGGAGATCAAACAGACTCCTGAATGAAACCAGTGTCTCCAACACCAAGTGGAGAGAGGCATCCCACATAGGCATTGAGATTTGAACCCGGGGCCTCTGCAAGAACAGTAAATGGTTTTAGCCCTGAGCTAGATCTAGAGTACTGGGTACAGGTTTGATTCACCACACCTGACCACAATGCTTTATCTCACCAAGTTCAAAAGCATCACAGTTTGGGACTAGAAAGATAGTGGAGCAATTAGGGTCACGTGTTACTCTTGCAGGGCCTGATTTCAACTCTAGAACCCACATGTTAGCTCAAAACATCTATTACTTCTGATTGATTTCCTTCCTCTGACCTCCATAAGTACAAGGCACAGACATGGTGCACATATATACACACAGGCAAAACACTTGTACCCACAAAAGACAGCAAGGTATGGTGGCTCACACCTATAATCCCAGCAATCAGGAGGATGAGTTTAAACCAGCCTAGGCTACTTGAGACAGGAAACGGCTCACCTAGCAACTTACCTAGCAACCATAGGATTCTGGGTTCCATCCTCAGCAAGACACTAAACCAAATAAAAACTAGGTTTGGTGTAGTCTATCTGTCACACTAGCAGTCAGGAGTTATCAGCAAGGTCATGAGTTCAAGTTCATTAATGAGGCCAGCCTGAATACCCACCTTTTCTCCCAAAACAAAAGCTTCACGTGCTGGCTGAGCTGTTGCTGTACCTGATTCTTCTTTTTCTCTTCTGTTTTTTGTTTTTAAACAGGATCTGTATAGGCCTGGCTGTCTTGGAATTCACTGTGGAGACTAGGCTGGCCTCAGAGATCCACTTGCCCCTCTCTGCCTTCCCGGTACTAGAGTAAATAAATGCAGGACAATAGGTTTCCCCCTGTAGTGGGGCTGTGGCTGGAGCCCAGAGCATGCGGGTGGTAACCCAGCACTCTACCACTGAACTCCCATCCCCTTTTTTGAGACAGGGTCCTACTACATAGCCTTAGCTGGCCTGGAACTTGCTATGTAGACCAGGTTGGCCTCCAACTCAAAGAAGAGTCCCCCTGCTTCTGCATCTGGGGGATTTAAAGGACCAAGACACCATAAACTGACTGATGTTTTCTATCCAGAGAGGTCGCACACCAGTCAATCAGTGCTCAACACCCATCATCAGAACCCACCTTCAGGTTGCCTTTCGTGGTGAAGGCTCGCCCACATATGTTGCAGACAAAAGGCTTTTCTCCCGTGTGCGTGCGCTCATGGATCTGGAGGGCACTGGCAGATGAGAAGTTCTTTCCACACCGTGTACAGCAGTGTTGTTTGGCCTGTCGGCGTGGCTGTGCCACCAGCAAAGGCGTCACGCCTGAGGACAAGCTGGAGGGTCCCACAAAGGGGCCAGGAACTTCAACTTTGACATAGGTGGGCTGTGCTCGGATAAATGTTGACGGGATGCTGGTACGACCTAGCGCGGAGTGGGGAAAGAGATAAACCTCCATCATCTGATAGCCAACTCACTATTAAAAACAAACCCTCCGTAACAACCGTCTAAACAAGATGAGTAGCTTACAATAATTCAATAGCAGCTCGCTTAGAATGTGTGTGTGCGCACGCGTGCACGCGCATGGGGCTGTGGTGTGGAAGTTCAAAGGCAGCCTTGGCTGTTCCTGTTATCAAACACGTCTTTGAGACAGGGTCTCTCATGAATCTAGAGTATCATCTGTAAGTGGGCTAGGTTACTGGCCAGTGAGCTTTGTCTCCCACCAGCCAGCACCAGTTATAAGTGCATCCCAGCATGCCTGGCCTTTTACATGGGGACCTGAACTCAGATCGTTAATATGAACCTGACCTCTTTGAGTTCTTATTTATACACACACACACACACACACACACACACACACACACACACACACTCAAATACTCATGAAAACTTGCCCTTTTTTATGCTTTAAAGCTTGGGTAACGTAGAAATATGTGTGCAGATAACATCCAAGTCTCAGAATAAGATATCATTGTCAGGGTTCCAGCTTATCATGTCAGCTACTTCGCTGGGAGGCAGAGGTAGGGTGTGGAGTTCAAGGATCGCCTTGACTGCAAAATGAATTCAGGGTGGTATCCTCCCCAACGCCCTGAAAAAAAGCCAGATACAGTGGTGCATGCCTTTAATCCCAGTACACAGGAGGCCAAGGAGGCAGGTGACCTTAGGTTTGAAGTCATCCTGGTCTAGACAGTGAGAACCTATCTTAAAAAATAAGATGAAGGGCTGGAGAGATGGCTCAGAGGTTAAGAGCACTGGCTGTTCTTCCAGAGGTCCTGAGTTCAATTCCCAGCAACCACATGGTGGCCCACAACCATCTACAATGACATCTGGCTCCCTCTTCTGGCCTACAGGCTGAACACTCACTGTATACATAATAATTAAAACAAAAAACATATTTTAAAAAAGAAAAAAAATGGAAAGGATAGAGGCTGGGGGCTGCTGCCCAGATGAAAGATATCCTGGGTCGAAATCCCGGCAGCACAATAAACGAAGTCGCCACTTTCACACCAAACCTTGGCATTTTCTGTGATTCTAACGAGGTATTCTGACCAATAGACACCATTGATGCATCTAACAGAAAGTATCGTCTTCCTATGTGAGCACTGTGTTTCCTAGCAGGAACTCAGTTCCAAGCCAACTACTGCTTGATTTCCATAGTCCAAACAGTACCTACTCCACAAACACATCTACCCAGGGGTCAAACTAAAAAAAAAAAAAAAATTAAAAAAAATCAAACAGAACCAACATCCACGCTGTCCACACTCAACCAGCATGACCCATGATAACCAAGTAGAAAGCCTATCAGGTCCCTCTAGCCGGAAGTGCAGAATGACTAATTGCCCTACAGAAACTGCTTCAAGTCACACTGTCAAGTTCAACCCAGGCTCCTTTCCTGGTGACCTGGAGCCCCAGAGGGACATTAAGTGAAATCCAAAGCTTCATCACCTTCCATGTCGATGCGGCAGCTCTCGACACCCTCAGCCTTGTTCGCCTCGGGAGACTGCGACTTGATGCTTTCGGCTTGGCTGTTGGCGGGGGACACGGCCTGGAAGCACATGGTCTCCGTGGTATCTGGGCTTCGGCTCTGACCCTCCTGGTCACCCAGGAGCGAGGAGGAGTCATTGGTCAGGCAGTTATCACTCTCCACTGAGCCGTTTTCTCGGCTGCTCTGCCTCTGCAGGCCCAAAGGGTGAGGAATCCCCTTTCCCTGAGCGTCCAGGGAAGCCATCACAGAAAAGCCCAGAATGGGTGACACCAGGTGGGTACTGGGAACTGATGTGGAGACCTTTGAAGAGACACTGGGTCCATCCTGGGGACAGACGCCATCTGCTTCGACCCTTTCCACCATGTCTTCCTGGCAGACGGCATTGGCACCGCCGTTCTCACTGACGGCCATGGGCTCAGGACCTGTAAAGTCACAGGGGCTCTCCGGCAGGGGCGTGTTAGGGATCTGGCCACCCATGTGCATTCGGATATGTTGCTGCAACATGACGGCATTGGTGAACTTCTTCTGGCAGATGGGACACGAGTGTTGCGTTTTTATGGCGGTGTTGGTCCGGTGCACCCCAAGGTGTGTCTTCAGGTTGCCTTTGGTGGAGAAGGCCCTGCCACAGATCTTGCACTGGAACGGTCTCTCCCCTGTGTGGGTACGGTAATGCATCTTGAGGGAACTCTGACAGCTGAGCACTCGGTGGCAAATGAGACACTCGTTGGGGTCGGTGGTGGCCTTGTCAATGTTCTCCACAAGCTGCTGCAATTTCAGAGTCTCCGATCCTGACTCCGGGGTCCCACTCCCCTGGAAGACCCCAACCCTTGGGGGATTATGCACCAGACCCACCCCAAGCAGTGGAAGTCCCACCTCATTTTCTGGAGAAGGCCCTGGCTGCATGTCAGCGGGCAGGGAGCCACCCATGAGGTCCTTGGGGTTAGGCCCCGAAGTGAGCTTTTGAGGTAGCCCTATGGAAGGGGTTCCTGTGACATGGACAGGCTCGGTGTCTACAGACAGACTTGATTCATCTACAGGGATGGGGACAGAGAGTGAATAGGGGGGGCCGGTGCCTCCTGCCACTTTGTCCTGGAATTCGGCAAACAGCTGGGGGTTTGCCTTCACCTGAGGGTGTCGGTGGAAATGTACCTTGAGGTTGCCCTTGGTGGTGAATCGGTGACCACAGACAGAGCACACGTAAGGTCTCTCTCCGGTGTGGGAGCGGAGGTGGATCTGCAGGGAGCTATCGGTCCCGAAAACCTTGCTACAGTACTTACACTTGTGTTTGCCGAGGATGGCCTCGTCCTTGGCCTTGACATCCAACGCGGCCGCGGAGATGTTTGGGAGCTTCCCTTTTCCTTTCTTGGATGGATCGAGTGCCACAGTAGAGAAGGGACTCTGAAGGAGCACAGAGCCCGGGGTCTGAGGTAGCAGGGCACTTGGGAGACGAGACATGAAGTTGGGGAGAACCCGAGTCCCATCAGGCTTCAAGGTGAAGGGCGTAAACCCTGGAGACAACGAGTTTGCTGTAGAGGGGACGCTAGCATGAGGTAGTTTGGCTGGTTTCAAGGCATCTAGAGACAGAGCTGGGTTGGAGGATTTCTGGCTGAGCAGAGCCACAGCTGCGGACACCTGCTGGGATACGGACACCTGCTGAGACACATGGTTGCTTAAGGCCTTCAGCGTGTCTGCACCCGCCACTCCAGAGTGGAGGGCATGTGCAGCCCACATGTTCACCTGGATGCGGATTTGTTCTGTGAGTTGAATCTGTTGGAGCTGCTGCTGCTGCAGACACAGGATCTGCTCCAGGACCCACGGGATGCTGTGGGCAACTGGCACAGGCGCTGCAGGGGCATCCACACTCCGCTGGTTCACTGCCACCTTGGTGCCACGGAGCGCCTGCAGAGTCACATTAGTGTTGGCCACTTTGCCTTTGGGTAAATAGCTTATGTCCTGGGGTGTGGGTGGCTCTGTCTTTAAGTACAGGATGGAGTCTGGGCCCAGCTTTTCCTTCGAGTCCCCTGAGCTGCTGCTGCTGTCCTGGGGACTGTCCTTACTGCCTGGGCTGTCCGGATGGTGGCTGAGGACAGCTCTGGGGAAGTCCTCTGAAGGCACTGGCCCCTCACTGTCATTCATGATGAGGACAGGAGGATTTTTAGGGCAACTTTTCTTGTGTTCCATGAACTCAGAGAGACTGAAGAACTCAGCACAGCACTTCTCACAGATGTGAGTCTCCTCTCGCCGGAAGCGCTTCACCTGGGCCACGCCTTCTGTCACTCCGTCGCCATTCCCTGGGGAGTTCACTGGAGCACCTGTGCAAGGAGAGAGAAAGGTAAGCACCCTCACCTGAAAAGGGACCTGGAGTGACAGACAGACAGGTCCCCATTACCACCGGTCCTGATTCAGGCAGAGTATGGGACAAAGTCCCTACAGCCTGAATGACCTAAACAGGGTATAAGGAGAACCATGTCTCCCTAGAAGACACACACCCCATGCCTGTCTGTGTGTACAACTTTATCTGGGTGGAGTCTTTTATTTTAAAGTCTCACTTAGCCCAGGCAGCCCCAAACCTGCTTTGTAGCTGAGGCTGGCTTTGAACTCCTAACCCTCCCTGCCTCTGCTTCCAGAGTACTGGGATTACAAGAGTCTGTTACCATGCTCAGCTTGGACAGGGGGTCTTTGGCAAACGTTAGGCTGGATCTTTTGTTGTTGTTGTTTTTTTCAAGACAGGGTTTCTCTGTGTAGTTTTGGTGCCTGTCCTGGATCTCACTCTGTAGACCAGGCTGGCCTCGAACTCCCAGAGATCTGCATAGCTCTGCTTCCCAAGGGCTGGGATTAAAGGCCTGCGCCACCGCCCAGCTTAGGCTGGGTCTTAAACTTGAGTGTTTAGCATCACTCCAAGAGGAAAGATAGGGACCAGTGAGACAAGACAGTCACAGAGAACAGGGACTCTAGAAGGCCAAGGCAGAAATGGAGTCAAGGGGCTTCACCAAGAACTACCGAAACCATTCATAGGAACCGTATCCATTTCCCAGAGCCTCTAGGAAGAACCCTGTCACCAAAACTCAGACCTTCCACACCTGTGACAAGGAATCAACTGCTGCTATCCAACTTGTCATTAGGTGCAGCAACACAGGATACACAGCTCTCTTACTAAGGATCTTACTCTGTAGTCCAGGTTAGCACTGAATTTACAGCAATCCCACCTCAGCCTCCCAGGTGCTAGGATTATAGCCATGTGCCACTACTAGATGGTTTGTTAAGCCAACCCCCATTAATCCCTGGAAAAGCCAATAGAGGACAGCCAATACCAAGGACATTGAAACTGGGTCAAATCCTACCTGATCTCCACCATGACCCAAGCAAAATGGAATATAGTAAATCACAATCAACCCAGGCAATAAGCATCCATCACCCAGGGGTGACAAGTTTAAAGGGTCTACATAGCAAGTTCCAGGCCATTCAGTGAGACCCTGTCTCAAAAACAAGAATCCAAAGACAGGCTGGTATGGAGCATTAAAAGCCAGCTAGTTAACTCAGTGAGACAGGTTCAATTCAGGGATATAGCTCAGTGGTAGAGAGCTTGACCAGCATGCAAGAATTCTGAGTTCAATCCCCAGTACCACATACATACGTCGAATATAGAACACAGTAGACCTGGTCAATGTGCAAAAACTGACAGACTGGTGATGTGTGCAGACAGACTCCACGTCCTCTCAAATGGGAAGTCTGCTGTGTACCATTTAGGATACATGAGCCTTTACGTAGAAATAGAAATGCAAAAATAGAACAAGAAATGGGAGGAGACATCCCGGAGCACACCTTTAATCCCAGCACTTGGGAGGCAGAGGCAGGCGGATCTCTGTGAGTTCGAGGCCAGCCTGGGCTACCAAGTGAGTTCCAGGATAGCCATGACTGTTATACAGAGAAACACTGTCTCGTAAAACCAAAAAGAAAGAAATGGAAGGCCAACGCCCCAGTATTCTGCCACCTGCTGCCATTCACTCCTGAGACATTAAACACAGAAGTAGTCAGAGCTGTTCTACTTGGCCTTTCTCAGTGTTTAGACAGTGCAGCAGCATGCCCTCAACAGACTGGTGTTTAGGATTCTGAGTCCTTTCTCTCAATTATTTGTCTGTCTGTGGCCACGTGGATGGGTTTGCTCGTGCAATTCCATGTATGGAAGTCAGGACAACTTGTGAGAGTTGGTTCTCTCCTCATCCGCTGTGGTCTACTGCAACTTAACCAGCTGAGCCATCTTACAGGCCGAGAGTCTCACATAGGCCAGTCTGATCCTCATCCTCCTGCCTCTTCCTCCCAAGCGCAGGATGATCTACACCTGTGGTGAGGGAGAGTAGCTCCTATGGGTTCAGCCTAGAGCCTCACATGCTGGGGAAGCACCCTAGCTCTACCTGCATCACAGCAAAATCCACTGCCAAGTAGCTGCCAAGTTCAATCTAGCACAGCCTTGATAAAACTCTCAACTGAGTGACAGGATGGAACGTTAAGAGGCATGTGTGACTGAGGGAAGGGCCAACAGCCTGGAACATTGGAATGTCAAGGTACCAAGGATACTGGACTTACACCTTAAGAATGTTTATCAAGGGGCCGGAGAGATGGCTCAGTGGTTAAGAGCACTCACTGGACATGGGTTCAAACCCCAGCACCCACACGATAGCGCAAAACTATCTAACTCCAGTTCCAGGGGATCTGATGCCCTCCTCACCTATGGGCACTCCATGTATATAAAACACACACACACACACACACACACACACACCACCACCAACAACAACAACAACAAAGAAGTCCCTGTAAATGCAACGCAACTAGGCCCTCAGATGGTGACTAAAACCATGCCTCAAACATTACTCTGCAGTTCTTACTGCTCAGGGACAGGGACACTAGGGACCCTGCTTTAGGTCTTTCAGGGTCAGTCTGGGCTACCTGACACCTTGTCTCGATGTCACACCACACAGTGAACACAGCTTTTGCACCAATGCTGCTCAGTCAATCCTATTTCAAGACTCCAGCCAGCATCAGATCGGTTCAAGAGTGCTTGCTCTTCTTCCAGAAGACCAGGGTTCGAGTCCCAGCACCCACATGGTTGCTGTAACTGTAACTCTAGTTCAGGAAGATCCTCCTCCAGCACCAGGCATGAACAGTCGGACTCAAAGCAAAAATGCAAACAGTAAAATAATCAGCTGGTGTCAGTGGTGGCACACGTCTTTACACCCAGCACTCAGGAGGAAGAGGCAGGTGGATCTGAGTTCAAGGCCAGCCTGGTCTACAGAGAAACTCTGCCCCTAAAAAAATTTAATTGGGTTGGGGATTTAGCTCAGTGGTAGAGTTTGCCTAGCAAGTGCAAGGCCCTGGGTTCAATCCTCAGCTTAAAAATAATTAATTAATTAGATCTTAAAAAAAAAAAAAAAAAAAAAAAACTCCTCTAGGAGGAACAGGTACAGAGCGGTAGGCAGCCACACGTGAAGATGCACATCTTCCCTGAAAGGCTGACTATATGAATTTTATCTCTGCCTCAGCAACTCCAATGCTTGCACACAGCAACACCAACAGCTCTTGGTCTCTCAAGTTTCCAGTTAGAAAAATGAAGAGTAAACCAGAAAAATTATGGAAGACTCCCTCTTCAGTACCAGTCATGGTGCTGTTGGGCGCCCCCACCTGAGGTCAAAATATACTCAAAAACAACCCTGTCTTCTCCAGGAGAACACAAGAGTTTGCTTTGTTTGTTGTTTGATTTTGTTTTTAGAGATGGGGTTCTCTGGGTAGCCCCGGCTGGCCTCAAACTCAGAGATCCCCCACCTCTGCCTCCCGAGTGCCGAGACTGAAGGCCACCAGGCTTGGCTGCACCACTTTTCCTGTTGTTTGAACTGAAGTGCTCACAGGCCACACTGGCCCTGAATTCACTGTAGCCCAGGCAGCCTCAAACTTCCGTTTCTGCCTCAACCAGGATTATAATAAATACTTCAGCACTTCAGGCTTTGCTGCCCAAGAATTTTTAGGAGAGAAAGGAGTTTTCTGAAAGGCAGGAAACAGGCTGGGCAGGGTGGGTGTATAAAAACATAAATGTCTCCGGGGAAGTGAAACTCCTGCCTCCTAGACAAGGCCTGGGATAGAAAACTGTAGCCATGGCTGTCCTGGAACTCACTCTGTAGACCAGTTTGTCTTGGAGCTCAGAGATCCCCCTGCCTCTGCCTCCTAAGTCCTGGGGTAAAAGGCGTGTGCCAGCCAGGCGGTCCCTTCCAAAGTGGCACCAACTAGGCTAGAGGGCAAGCGCTTCCAGTGAAGTCGTTTCCATTCGGCCTTCACACCTCACCCACTCACCGCCCTCCACCACTTGTCCAGATCTTCACCTTCCAATCTCCCGCTTCCAGCTTCCTAGTGCTAGAATATTAGAATGCATGCAACAATCTAGTTCTAAGTTTTCTGAAAACATGAAAATGGACCCTACAGCTTAGCTGCAAGCAAGCACTCTACCAATTGGACCACATCCCCACCTGTCTTTAAAAGGCCAATGCATTCTCCAAGCATAGCCACACCACACTATAACTAACTAGGCCATCTTTGTTAGTCAGGCAATTGAAGTACCTTTGAACCCATTTTGCAGATGTAAACTAAACACTAAAGTTCAGCAAGATTTAAGTAACCAGAGCTATTTCTTAAAACGTATTGCATCAGTTTCTGCAGTTTTTCCATTTCTCACTTAATTGCTTCATCCCTCATGAAATGTCCACATCAAGTGTTTGTTGACCTCTACATACCAATAGCCAGACTCTTCCGATTCTGAAGCCAGCATTTTTAAATTTTGTTTTGAGACAAGATCTAGCTATGTAGCCTAGGCTGTCTTTGAACTCACTATGTAGCTTAGGCTGACTCCGAATTCCTAGCAAGCCTCCTGCCTCGGCTTCCCAAGTACTGGCATTTATTATAAGCGTGTACTACTGTACCAGACTCTAAGGCAGCAGTCTTCACCTGGAATCCATTAAACTTATCTAAGATCTACTATTTCTTTCAGTCCGGCTCGTAAGGAACATGAGACATAGTATGAACAGCAACTAGGACTGTCAAAACCAGAAACTACAATGTCCTCAGAGTGCTATGGCTCTTGCACCTTCTGGATAACTGTGGCATTTGACTGGCAGACAGGATACCAGACCTGCCATTTTATTAATAAAAGGGTACACGTTACTACAATATCCCCCTAATATCAATAAAGGGATGGATCCTGTAGACTCCAAAGGCAGAGAGAGGCTCAGAGGGGTCCTGTCTGTAGTACCAGCTCAGCCTCTGGTATGACCCCCACCCCCACACTGGGTATTGAGCCCAAGCCCTCACACCAGCTAGGGGAGGGCCTCTCCTACTGAGCAGTATCTCCAACCCCCACTCTTTAATCTCCAGGACTTAGCATACCCACATGCAATGCAAACACCATGTAAATAGTTCTCAGAGTGCATTGTTTGGGGGAGAAATGGACAGAGACAACAGCCAGGAGCGCAGGCTCACCTTTGCCTTTTCGAGGGGGGGAGATAAGAAGGACTAGATGTCTGTTCGCTGGTCACTGTACTTTGTTCCCTAGTATTCTGTACATCTTAGAATTGGGCTGGGAAGGGACTTATGGCACAAAAAGTTAAGCCCCTCTGCTCCAGAAGGATCCACCAGTTCTAAGTGATTTACAGCCAGGATGCCAACTGCCTTCACTGTATACACAAGCCCCAAAGCCAGCCTCTCTCTCCCTCCAGCCTGGCCGCTCACTGCACCAGCAACATCCCACTTAAAAACTGCAGCCGCTGTTTGCTTAGGCAGGGGGGAAAAAAAAAAAACCTACCCCGTCCATACCACCACCGGCAAATAGTGGGACCAGTATTTGCCAAGGAGTAAGAGGACCCTGTTAGGAACAATTGCTGGCTATGCTTAAGTTAGCCTGAAGGAAAGGGAAGCCAAAGTCCACAGGGATAGCGCCAGCAAGCCAGGGCTTCCAACCCCCACCCCAAATTTTAGGAATGTTATCTCTGCAGCATCTAGTTATCCAGTAAGTTGGAAGAATGCAGTAAACCCAGCAGGGGTCTCAGATTCAATCTCGGCCAGATGGATGGAAAATACACTTACTATTGTATAGGAAGAAAGCTAATCAACCAGGAGGCCAATCCCTGGCCGGAGACACTCAAACAGTTAAAAAACAAAATAAAATCTGTAGATCTCGATAAAAGCCTGGCGACTCAGGCTTTGCTTATCTGTTACTACTGGTCCTGTATTAGGAGAATGACAATGAGCAACTTACCTAAGGCACATGGTATCTTAGCCCCAGCCCTACCTCCAGGATAAGCGCTTACCAAAAAACAAAAAGGAATTATGTCTCTGGGTATTATTGACCCAGCTGTAAGGGCTTTTTCTTTTAAACCAGTTTCATATAGCAAGCCTTGAAATCTACGTGTAGAGATCATATTCGATCTGATATTTAAGTCTCTACTTAATCAAAAAACCCACAAAAATTAAAAGCAGTCATGGATCAAAGTTCAGGGGCCCTGTAGAAAAGATTTTTAAAGGGAGAGCCACTGGAATGGCTTAGTGGCTCAGTGTGTAAAGATGCTTGCCACCACATCTAACGACGAGTTAGATCAGCTTGCTTCTGACCTCCACATACATACTAATTGTGGCAGCACACAAAATAAAACATTGAATTTTTTAAGGGCCAAAGGCTCAAAATAAACCTTATTTAAATAAGGGATGCCCTGTCACCTCCTGCTTCAACTGGAACAAGCTTACACACTCCAAGACAGAGCAGAGGTCTCTCTCTGGAATTGAGAGGCTGTCTGTCTCCAGCCTGTCTCCAAGGCTTTAACATGTTCAGGTGTGTTTGTTTAAAAAAAAAAAAAAAAAAGTACAGATTAAAGTGATTAGTAACCTCCTCAATTAATTTCTTATTCATAATTTTTTCAAATCACATGCTCACAAGAAATGAACCCAAACTGTTTTAGTTCTGATTGTTTCTCGGGGGTCCCATCACCCACACAGCTTCTACCGGGATTTGAAAAGTCAAAGGGGGGCTGGCTACAGCTTCCAATCCCAGCAGTGGAGGCAGAGACAGGAGCTCACAACACTGGAGAGGCTGGAATGGTTATGGTCACAAAGATGCCAAGGCTACACAGACAGACCCTGTGTGGAGGAAAAACAGACCAAACCAAATCAGCTTCAACCCCTAACCATGGCCACCTCTTACAGAGCTCTAAGCCCCCCATGGATTCAAGGAAGGCTAAAGTCAAGTTGGAGCAAAACCATGCACCAGGCCATGCCACCCCGGTAGCCTCCATTAACTTTCCAGTGAGTAAAATTCCAAAGGTACTTCAGTTCTAAGGATTAACGGCAAGGTCTTGCAAGGTCTCAGCCTGGGGTCTGGCACACAGCATGTTCCTGTTTCTAGAACTAGTAAAAACAACTTGAACAAAGTTACTGATCACACTCAACACACAATATGCTTCTATAGCACATATTTTCACTGCCAGTGTACACTAGTACCCAAAGCTGGGGGAGGGGGGTGATAATCTACCTAGACAAGGCTATATATACCCAGTTGACCTTCTTACCAAATCTTGCCAAAATCCTTTCTCCAAAAACTCTCATTTGACACTTTACATCCAAAAGGCAGAAATGTGAAACTAACCATGCCTCAGCGCCCAAAATGGTCCCCCAGTTCCCTACTTAGATGGGAGCCAGCTAACCGCTCATCACCAATGACAAAGTATCGTTTACTAGCGGCTGTGCACCATTGAGGGTGAGGGAATGCATTTTACATGCAATTTAATGAATAAAAAAGGTCCTCTGCAAATTACCGCCCCCTCCCCCTTTGGGGAACTCTAAATTCGCTTGAAACGTTAACTAAAGCCAGCACAGGCAGGTCAATAGAGGCTGGAAACAGGAGCTAAATTACTAAAAACCTGGGAATCGTAATAGCTGAAGGTTGTAATCCAGTTTAGCACAAAGGGCATTTGGAACCCTTTTGAGAAAATGCTAATTTTCCTCTAAGTACTGTAAGCCCCCTCTCTCCTCGACCACCTGCAGATTTTTTGATCTGCTAATTATTGCCCGGATTTCATTTTCTTAGCTCAAAAACTGCATTGTCCAACGGACTGACCACGAGGGATCCAAACGCTTCGCAATGAAGATTTTAATCATCTATCAATACTGAGACTGATCCCAAAATACAGCCATTAAATTTAAAAAAAAAAAAAAAAAAAAGTCCTTCTCCAAGGCCACGAGCGAGGGCTCCGCAAACACGTTCTAAGAAGTCTTGGAGAAGACTCCTACACGTACAAATGGAGATGGGGAAGGTAGGGACCCCGCCGAGATCCCCCGGGTGCAGATCTCGGGCCCAGCTTGCCTCACTCACCAGGTGTGTGTCCCGGTCCGCACATGACCCGTCTCCAGAGGGCTCCAGAGGGCGCCAGAGCGCTTAGCGGCCGGGATCGGACCGCAGGTCATCCGCAGAAAACGCTTCCCAAACCACTGTGGCAGCGCGCGCCCAGCGGCTTCAGGGCGCAGCCAGGTTAACCTCGACTGCAGCCAACGGAGATCTCGGAAGCCCTTCTATAGCAAGCTACTCATCCACGCTTCCCCCACCCCCAGAATGCAAACCACGGTCTAAAAACACAAAAACCACGCTAGTATGAGCTCACCCCAAATGGAGGGGGATGGGAGGTCAGTGCAGGACCAGGGGAGGGGTCAGGGCCCGGAGCTCGCCCCTCCTCTCCCGAGGAAGCAGGCGGGCTTAGGGTTAACCCTTTTGTTCCAGGTGGACCAAGCGACCCAGCCTCTCCTCGATCGTCACCCCCCCCCCCCTTCCAAGCTCCCCTGGCCAAGGCACAAAGAGTCCATCCCAGCTGCCGGGCCCTATGATGTGGGATGGTCCGACGCCCCAAAACTCACATCCATTCCCTCGACCAAGCAACAACCTTTCCATTTGCCCGGGGATGGGGGGGTTACAATGGGGTGGAGGCTCACTGAACTCTTGATAAACTCGGGAAGTTGCGGAAAAGTAGGAACGCACTCCCGGGAAAGCGGGAGCGTCCCAGTTGAGCGCGCAGAGTCCGCCGCTGCCGCGCACCGCCCACCAAGCGCGGAGAGCTGGAATCGGGCGGGAGGCCCAGGGGGACCCCCTCCCCCACGTTCCCAATTTCTCCGGCGACAGTCCGGCGGGCTGGGGCGAGGGGCTGGTGGAGACCGGCTGGGAAGGCGCTCGCCCGCAGCTCACGGCCGCGCCGAGGTCCTGAACTCCGCCGAGGCGCGGGCCGGGTCAACCGCAGCCCGACCTCTCCCCTTTCACCTCCCGGGCGTGTGCTGAGCAGTGCCGCCCGAGGGATTCGTGCAAAAAAATAAATAAAACGGCGAAGGTGCAATCCGGCGGAGGTGACCATGCACCCTCCACCCGGGCCCCGGCCGGCACCCTCCTGCTGGCCACTGTTATTTTTAGATAGTCGGAAATCAAAGATGGCTGGAGGTCAGGCCCCGAAAGGTTAGGGCGAGGAGCGGCAGCAGGCGGCGTAGCCCCGGGGGAAAGGCGGAAAACAGAAAAAAAGTAAACAAAATACATAAAATTGCAAAAAAAATAAAGTATAAGCCCCTAAAGGTAACTAAACCAAGTGGCTTCCCCGCCCTCGGTGCTGCGCGGGTGGCCCGCACCCCGGCCTGGGGGTGGGGAGAGGTCGCGCCCCCTCCCCCCACTCGGCCTGGGAGGGGCGCGTGCAACAGATCGCCCTCCTCGGGGGTCCCCCAGAGCTGCGCCCCCCCCCGAGGCTCCCAAGGGGGTGGCAGAGAGGGTGGGGAGACTTGAGGGTCTCTTTCTTTTAAAAGCGGCGCCACCAGAAAGTGTGGGAGAAGGAAGCCTAAGTTACCGGGGTAGGGGGGGTGTGCTTGTGTATCGAGGCGAGGGAAACCAATTATGGGACTGAGGACAAGGAGAGGCAAGCTGGGTGGAGAGAGAGGCAGAGGGAAAATGGGGGGCCAACTTCACCATAAGAAAGAATTGGGGGAAACTTTCATGGGAGAGTGGAAATGAGCTACCTCCCTCCGTCCCTCTGTCTCTCCTTTCCCGGAACGGAGTCCGGAATCCCTGTTCCAGAATCTGGTCTCGGAACCCGCGCCCTCGAGGGACGCACCGCGGTGGTGGGAGCGCCCTCCCGGGACGCACGGACAGACTGGCGCACGGACGGGGCCGCAGCCGCACTCACCCGGTTCCTCCGCCGCCGGCGCCTCTGCGAGGTCGGGGCTCGGCTGCTGCAGCGGCTGCTCGCCCTGGCCCTCCTCCGAGTTGATGTGTTGGGGCTTCGCCTGCTTGCGCCTCGACATGGTGCGCGCATCGGGGCGCCGGGAAGAGCCCCTGGTGACTTGCCACCAATTCCTGGAGTTGGGAAATTTTACCCCCCTTCGGCCGGAACGCGCATGTCCCAGTAATTATTATTATCAATAATGCATTGCGATTTATCATGAGCCCTGACAGCTGATTGGCCTGGGTCCAAGACCTCAGAGATCATTTAAATAAGCCCTCATTGATCAGGGAGGGGCGAGGCATGCTGGGCCTTGTAGTCCGGCCCTACATGTGACAAAGGCGTGTTCATCAGGGAAGCGTAGCTAATTAGCATCCGGGCTCAGATTGGCCGGGGCGTGGACCGACTCGGAGGGGACCATCCTCGCCGCCACTATCCTTGTGCTGGGACCAGAGAAGAAAAAGCGGGGAAATAGGTTTATTGAAAACCAGGGCTGGACATGAAAGTTCTAGAACTGATGTGTCTTGGTAATGCGCTTCAAAAATATTCCTGTAGTAATTGGCGTGGTTGATAACTACCAGCTGAAAAAGATCTCTCCCTTCACAGAAAAGTACATAGATTCCATTTTTACCTCTAAAATCAACCTTTCCGGGTTTTTTATTCAAAAATTTAAATTGCGTCTTGAAGGCTGCCGAAGTGGCCGGTGTGGTACGCGCGGCCTTCTGCCCATCCCAACTCTTCAAGCTACACCCCACCCCCTACCCAATTTCACACTATTCGTCCCGACCACAACTTGCCTCCTTAAAATGCTGAGTAATAGCCTTGGGAGTCATATTCATGAGCATGCGTTTGTTATTACAATGTAAACTTTCTCAGCCCGTCTGCTAACTGTTTAACGGGCAGATTAAAAGCAGACTTGGTCAGCGATGATTCCAGAATTGCGAGCTGTTGCGGTTTCTTTCACAGAAGCGGCTTCAGTCCGCTGTGGCAAAGAGTGGGCGTCCAGGAGGTACCCGAGTGTTTATACTCACTGGTTACTAGGACATTCTGCAATACAGACCTTCTTACAGAAAAGGCCACTTCTGTTAGAGGTTGTATGATTCTGATTGAGGGATGCCTGGAATTTCCTAAAGGGATGTGTGTGGATATAAAATTATACCTCACAAATCTCGTAAATTTAATTATTCTCTTGTCCAGTGTATATAAATAAGCTCAGTGGTCAAGTTTAACTGGCTGATGAGCCTTCTGTGGTGTCCCTATCAGACCTATGGATATGTGGTTCCTTATTTGGCATTTCCTTCCTTATAAGGGATAGGGCAGACATCGACCTTTCATCTTGGTGCTTTGCCAGGGTGTTTGTTTGTTTGTTTGGTTGGTTAGCTGTTTCTCAGGTTTCCTGTTTCTGAGAAGATGGTGAGGGAGAAAGGGTAAAGAGGAGCCTGGCCTCATGAGCATGTTCACCTGCGCCTTTGGACAAACCAAAGCTGAATAAATCAGCTGGAACACAATTTTAATATGGGTAGCTACAGATAAGACCTTATAGAAGAAACGCCTGACTTCCCATTTTGGCCAGTCTTCTGGAACATATTTTGAATTACTTGAAGGACATCTAAAACAAATAAGATAGCCCTTTTGCAAGCCAGGGTGGAGTTGGCAGGGAAGAATTCGTTTTCATGCTACATAAAAGCACTTAGGATTCTGATACTGAGTCAGAGGCAAATTAACACCTGCCCTCTGCCTAATCTACCGGTATTCCCAACACCTTTCTGGGAAGGGAGCTGAGCAGGCGCAGTCACTCACCAATCTAAAGGAATGTACACTTTACAGCTCAAGAAAGAGGAGCCCTTTAAGGAAGACATTGTGTAATATAGTTCTCTCCTTTATCTTGCTAGTGATAGTTAAAGCAAGGCAGCCATATCTGCCTTAGAATGAGGCAGGACCATTGGGCCAATTCCATCTCAATAGTAATAATGATGATAATAATAATAATCTTCAGGAGGAGGCTGAGGAAGGAAGAACTCAGGTTTGAGAGAAGTCCCTGTCTCTAAGGAAAGGTAAAATCAGGAAGAAGCAAACAGAGCACAATAGTGTTTTCCCTTTTTTTTTGTTTTGTTTTGTTTCTTGTTTTTTATCTCATGTGCTCTGGTGCTTTGTCTGCATGTATGTCTATGTGAGGGTGGAACTGGAGTTCCAGTCTGTGTGGGCTGTGAAAGCTGCCTTGTGGGTGCTGGAAACCGAACCCGGGTCCTCTGGAAGAGCACCCTTAACTACTGAGCCATCCTCCATTCTGACGGTAGTATTTTATTTGGGGGGTTTTTATACAATGTCTCACGTAGCACAGGTGGCTTTGAGCTCCTGGTTCTCATAGCTACACACACACACACACACACACCTGTGCTTGGATTACAGGCATGAGACACCATGACTACTAAGCATGCTCCCTGTTCATCAACGCTCTCCATTTCATGAACCACAGCCAGAAACCAGCAGAGAAATGGAATAAGCCTTGGGCGAGGAGCAGAAGCTGAGGGCGGGAGAGTGGAGGCAAGTAAGTCCCTAATCCAAAATTATCATTTAATGGCTTAGAATGCCTTAAGCAGGCAAAAACCCGGGGTGGGTCCAGCTATAGGAAAAGGTGGGGCAATATCTCTGTTGGATGATGGGGCTTGCAACCCCATTTTACTCCTGTAGCCATAGAAGCTCATCTCCCCCTCAGGCACAGTATTTAACTATTTATTAGTTTGGTCAGGGTCATTTGCAGCCCAGGCTGGCATTCAATGCACTGTGTAGCCAAGGATGACCCTCCTGTTTCCACCTCAGATACTAGGACCACAGGTGTCTGGCTCCCTCCGTAGGTAAGGATGACCTTGAACATCAACCAAGTGCAGAATTGTGCATTCAGGAACTTTCTGACTGGGGTATGGGGTCTCAGTCTCTCCACCAACCACTACCTCCTATCCCTTCCCTCCCACCTCTGATCTAGACCACTCCTGAGCCCCTCGTCTGATCATGTCCCTCCCTAAACCCAGCCTTCCTCCGTCCTCCTCAGGCCCCTTATTTGTGCCCAACTTCTCCCTGCCTCTTTTGGTACCCACTATCTAGGGAGGATTCTTTCCTCTTATAGCATAGACTGTAGTTCAAGATCTAGGACAGGTTTTTATTTTCGAGGGGTAGAGGGTGAGATGGTGTCTCATGTAGCCCAGGCTGCCCTCAAACTTGTGGTAATCTTCCTGCCTCAGATTCCCAAGTGCTAGCTCCTTCTACCATGTAGGGCCCTGGGATCGAACCCAATTCCTCAGGCTCAGAAGCAAGCATCTTCAGCAGCTAAGCCATCTTTCTAGCCCTTGTTTATGTTCTGTTTTATTTCAGAAAGACTGGCCTCCAACTCAATATATGGTCAAGGATGACTGTGAACTTCTGATCCTCCTGTTTCTACTCCCCAAGGCCTAAGATAACAGGGAGCACCAGAAGGCCCCATCTAAGCAGTGCTGGGGGTGGAACCCAGGCCTTTGTGCGTGTTGGGCAAGCACTCCACCAACTAAGCCACATCCCAGCCCCTGTATTTTTGATTTATGATATTTCCCAGCATCCTCCAGTTCGTCACCGTAAGCAGGAGAGTGTGTCTTTTGGATGGTCTCTCACACAGCAGCCTTTGTCAGGGTTGATGGCCTCACCACTGTGTCCTGTAGTAATGAGACACAGAAGTCACAATGATAATAATGAACCAATGATTATGACTCTAGGGACCCTGGGTATAAAGTAAAGTGTTGAAGGCAATGATTGGAGAAAAGGGAGTATGTGAAATGACACAGGCATTACAGACAGCTATTCAGATGTTTATGTTCATAGCTGAAATATTCACAATTTTTAAAAGGTAGCAGTAGTTCAAGTGTCCATCGAGGGATGAATGGATAAACACAATGCAGAAATATCTCTCAGCCTTTAAAAGGACAGCCATTTCTTCAAGCTGGGCATAGTGGCGCTCATCTTTAATACCAGTACTTAGGAAGCAGAGGCAGGCAGATCTTTGTGAGTTTGAGGCCAGTCTGATCTACTTAGTGAGTTCCAGGACAGCCAGGGCTATATAGTCAGACCCTGTCTCTAAAACAACAAAATCCAAAAGACGAAAACTAGAAGGAAAGAAGGAAGGCAGGTCCTTCTGAGACAGGCTAGGATGTGAGTGAGACTTGACGTGTCACAAGCCAGTCAGTCACAAAGGCAAGTACTGCAGGTTTTAGAGAGGGGTCTAGAGGACCTACCAGGCAAGGGCTCCAGATGTGCAAGAACAAGCATCTAGATAAATGAGTGGTATTAACCCATATTTAACACAGAGGCGGATTTGGTATTGGTTAACCCACTTCACTTTGGCAACCTTTTTTACTCTCTACACACTACTAGTTAGTGCCCTGGGGTCTCTTCCCTCCCCTGCCTTTGAGTGCTAGAGAGATCAAACCTAGGGCCTCTCACATGCTATGGAGGGCTCTGCAACCAAGGTCATCCATAAACCCCAATACTTTTCTTTTCCTTTCTCTCTCTCTCTCTCTTTCTTTTCTTCTTCTCCTTCTCCTTCTCCTTCTCCTTCTCCTTCTCCTTCTTCTTTCTTCTTCCTTCTTCCTTCTTTCTTCTTTCTTTCTTCTGTTCTTCTTAAATAAAAAAGAGTCTTGGGGGCGGGAGGGGGGAGGACAGGGGAACCCATGGCTGATGTATAAAATTAAAACACATAATAATAATAATAATAAGAAGAAGAAGAATAAGAAGAAGAAGAAGAAGAAGAAGAAGAAGAAGAAGAAGAAGAAGAAAAGAGTCTCATATAGCCCAGGCTATTGAATTTCTAATTCCCCTGCCTCTGCCTCCCACATGCTGGGCTTGGAGGGCTGTGCTCCACGTGCCTGCATCTGATATGTTCCTTAAGCTTTTGCAATAAAATATATTTTTAGAGCTGGGCAGTGGTGGCGCACACCTTTAATCCCAGCACTTGGGAGGCAGAGGCAGGCGGATCTCTGTGAGTTCAAGGCCAGCCTGGTCTCCAAAGCAAGTTCCAGGAAAGGCGCAAAGCTACACAGAAAAAAACCGGAAAACCATAAATAAATAAATAAATAAATAAATAAATAAACAAACAAACAAACAAACAAATAAATAAATGCCGTAGATAGATAGCTAGATAAATAAATGAATAAACAAACAAATAAATAAATAAATAAATGAATAAATAAATGAATAAATAAATAAATAAATAGGGAATCTAGAGGTTGAATGCACTTAATCCTCCCAAACTATACTTCTGGAGCTCTCAAGTGGGAAGTTTCATGGGAAGAATTTTATTATAACTGGGATAAAGAACAATTGCAAACTGAATTGTGGTGTGGCTACACAAATATAGAGACGAGCTAGAAATCACCAAACTATGTCCTTATGGCAATTTGATGATAACTTAAGAGTGTGTAAAATTTATCTGAGTGGAGTTACTTTAGACAGGGTTGTACCATGTAGCCTTGGCTGGCCTGGCACCCACTATTTAGACCAGGCTGGCCCTGAATTCACAGAACTCCATTTACCTCTGCCTCCCAGGTGTGTGACACCAGCCTGGTCAATGGTCTCGAACTCTTGATCCTTCTCTCTTAGCCTCCTGAGTGCTAAGAATACAGATGTGCGCCACCATGTTGGCATCAAATGAGTGTTTTGTTTCTTTCGTGTGGGGGTGTTGTGCCTCCGTGTATGTATATGCATTGCCAGTGCACAGTGCTGGCAGAGGTCAGAGGAGAGTGTTGGATCCCCTGGGACTGAAGATACAAACAGTTGAGAGCCATTGTGTGGGTGCTGAAGACCGAACCCAGGTCCTCTGGAAGAACAGCCAGTACTCTTAATCTCTGAACCATCCCTCTAGACCTTTGGTTTGTTTTAAAATAGGATCTCATGTTACCCCAGTTGGCTTTACACTCCCTGTGTAGCTGAGAGTGACCTTGAACTTCTGATTCTCCTGCCTCCGATCTGCAGGGCTGAGATTACAGGTGTGTACCACCATTCCTGCTTTTATTCTGAGCTGGGGATCAAGCCCAGGGCTTTGTGAAAGCTGGGTGAGCCTTTTACTGACGAAGCTGACTTTACTGACTGCATTCTCCAGATCTAAAGTTTTGGTTTTTGTTTTTTGTTTTTCTGAGACAGAGTTTCTCTGTGTAGTTTTGGAGCCTGTCCTGGATCTCGCTCTGTAAACCAGGCTGGCCTCGAACTCACAGAGATCCACCTTGCTCTGCCTCCCGAGTGCTGGAATTAAGGTGTGCACCACTGCTACCCTAAAGTATTATTTTTATGGGAACGACTAAAAGTTAGGCATGGGGAAGGAGCTGGAGGTCCCCCCTTCTCTGAGGCTCTCTCTACACAGTTAGCAATTGATAGAAAAGAGACAGTCTTTTCAGTTGGATGACCATAACTGATTTCATTATGTGTCTGTAAAGAAATTCTCAGCCGTGTTCCAGTAAGCTCCCTAAAGAAGCTCACTGAGGGGCTGGAGATGGCTCAGAGGTTAAGAGCACTGGCTGCTCTTCCAGAGGTCCTGAGTTCAATTCCCAGCACCCACATGGTGCCTCACAACCATCTGTAGTGAGATCTGGCGCCCTCTTCTGTATACATAATAAATAAATCTTAAAAAAAAAAAAGAAGAAGAAGAAGCTCACGGGGTCTCACACACATCTGCACAGTCGGGCGTGCAAATGTACACACACACACACACACACACACACGTATGTGTAGTAGAGGAGAGGCTAATTTGGAAAAGGAAGGGAGGGCAAGATGGAGGGAAGGAGAAGAAAGGATAAGCAAGAATAAATATGATGAAAATATACAATGTACAGTGGGATAAGAGGCAGAGACAGGAGGGTCTGTGTGAGATCAAGGCCAGCCTGGTCTACATAGTGAGTTCCAGATCTACATAGTGAGTTCCAGATCTACATAGTGAGTTCCAGATCAGCCAAAATAAATACTACAAAAATATATAACATACGTATATGAAGCCCGGCGGTGGTGGTGGTGGTGGTGGTGGTGGTGGTGGTGGTGGTGGTGCACGCCTTTAATCCCAGCACTCAGGAGGCAGAGCCAGGTGGATCTCTGTGAGTTCGAGGCCAGCCTGGGCTACCAAGTGAGTTCCAGGAAAGGCGCAAAGCTACACAGAGAAACCCTGTCTTGAAAAACCAAAAAAACAAAACAAAAAAACACCAAAAAAAAAAAAAAAAAAAACATACATATATGAAACCGTGATAATGAGACCCATTAATATATACTAATTTTAAAAACTTCTAAAACAATCAGACACAGTACCCACAAATGTAATTCCAGTATTCAGAGAGGCAGAGGCAGACAGATGGCTGCAAGTTTGAGTCCAGCCTGGTCTATATACCAGGTTTCATGTTCCCAGGTTTGCAGTGAGACCTTGTCTCAAAATTCTAGGACAAGAAGAACACAGCAGAACGCGCCTTTAATCTCAGCACTCGGAAGGCAGAGGCAGGTGTATCTCTGTGAGTTCAATTTACCCTAGTCTACATAGCAAGTTCCAGATAGCCAGAGCTACATAATAGAGAGACCCTGTCTCAAAACAAAACAACAAAAATTCTAAAGCAAATAAAAAAGGAAGCCCCTGATATCAAGAATAGTAGGTTGGGCGTGGTGGCCCATGCCTTTAATTCCAGCACTTAAGAAGCAGAAGCAGGGGGCGGGAGGGGGGAAGACGGGAATCCATAGCTGATATGTAAAATTAAAGTAAATTATAAAATTAAAAAAAGAGAAGAAGCAGAAGCAGGCAGATCTCAGTGAGTTGAGGCCAGCCTGGTCTACATAGCAAGTTCCATGCCAGACAGTGCTGCATACTGAGCAAAACAAACCCCACCCCACCAAAACAACAACTAGAAGAAAAGTAGGCTTCACCCAGAAGGGATTAGGCTGTTGTGAGTTCAAGGCCAGCCTGGGCTGCCTGGAGAGTCCCTGTCTCAAACAAACAACCAAAAAGAACAGGAAAGCTTGAGAGCAAGAAGCACCTGAAGAAACTGAAAGGCCACGACTCTGTGTGTGCATGCGTGTTAGTCTGCGAACAACATCTCAAGACCCGCCCTTTAAGTGTTGACCTGTCACTGCCAGTCTCCTTGCTGTGGGTGTCTGCCATTCATGGTAGGAAGCACAGTTGACGGCCCGGTGACCACTGCTGCTTTAATTTGGGAGATGTAAGGTCTGACTTTCAGGAACAGCTCTGGAGTGCTGTGGATTTGGTGTGCGCTCCAGATGGCCACCTGAGAATCTGGAAGGAATTCCTTGGCTCTGCAAGATTCAGCAATGGAGTTTAGCTCAGGACTCAGGCTGGTAACTTAATGGGAATGCATTACTATGGGGCCAGATGCTAGTTTTCCAAGTGTCCTGGCACTGGGGCCCCCCTGTTGGAATGATTTAGGGCTGCCGAGTTGGCTAATTGCAAAGGGCACCCCTTCATGGCCCCCTCCCCCCATCTCTGCTTGCTACCATGTCATCAATTCCAAGTCACTACCTAACAGTTTTAGCTGCACTGAGTCTTTGTGGCTGACGCATGGAGGTCTGCAATTGTTAGGCTGGGAGGTGGCTCTCCGGGTGAAGTGTCTCCCATGTAAGCATGAGGACCTCCAGATCGCCAGCATCCATGTGAGAAGCTGAGTACTGTCTATGCCTGCTACTCCAGAGCTGAGACAGTAGAGATGGAAGGATCCTTGGGGCTCACTGCTCAGCCAGCCTGATACACTCCAGGTTCAGTGAGAGACTCTTAAAAAGTAAAGTGGAGGCTGGGAGGCAGTGGTGCACGCCTTTAATCCCAGCACTCGGGAGGCAGAGGCAGGTGGGTCTCTGTGAGTTGGAGGCCAGCCTGGTCTACAGAGCTAGTCCAGGACAGGCAGGGCTACACAGAGAAAAAGAGAAAAAGGAGATGAACTAGGAATGAAAAGCCTGCTTCTCAGACTCATTTGTCACCCATCATTGATGAGCCCAGGCTAGCCCCATGCACATGCTCTCTGGGTGTGTCTCAGGCTAAATTCACCTCAGTAGTTCCTGCAGAAAAGAGTGATTTTGCCCTCTTCTGAAGCAAGGTTTGAGAAGTCTGGTGACTGCAGGGTATAGTAGGCAGAAGCAATCAAAGGCTCTTGTCTTTTACTTTATTTCTTTGTTGTTGTTTTTGCTTTTCAAAACAAAAATTCACTCTGTAGATTACACTGGCCTTGAACTCAGAAATCTGCCTCCACCTGCCTCTGCCTCCCTAATGCTGGGATTAAAGGTGTGTGTCACCATTGCCTGGCCTATTAATTTTTAAATTAGCATGCAGAACTGGGCATCGTAGTACACGACTTTAATCCAGCATTTGGGAAGCAGAGGTAGGTGGATTTTGGTGAGTTCCTGGCCAACCTGCTACATCAGGAGGTCCAGGCCACCCCTGGTTATACAGTGAAACCTTGTCTCACTGTGTGGTGTTTTCGTGGCTGTGAATGACCTAATCTTCCCCAGGAGGCTCCTACCACCGTTCTTGGCTAACTTGAATGTTAGCCTCTGACTCTGCCTGCCTTACACTCCCAGTGAAAAGATTTGAGTATCAGGCCTGCCTCCCCTGCAGATTAGAAAGAGAGACCCTTTGGAATTGGGCCTATTCCTCTGCCTGCGATAACAGCAGCCTTTTTCTTTTAATTAAACTAAATCTTTGTAGATATGCTTTAGGACATTTTTTTTTCTTACCTGGGTGGACTTTTGCGTCCTTTCAACAGTAAATAGCCATGTTCCTAAGGCTCAGTCTCAAGTTTGACTTTCTTTCCTTAATGCCTGATAGCCCCACCCTTGTAGAAAGAACCCTGGTGATATATAGATTCACAACCCTTAAGAGTTCTGCCTCCCCCCTGCCCCCCATCCTGCAGTATTCCCTTTGTGGGATCTTATGCAAGACCAGACCTTCTGAGCCATATGGATTCAAGCCATATGGATCATCCCCCAAAACATGCTTATCAGGCGGCTCATGGATTGTGTAACTGCCCAAGAGAGAAATGTATAGATTTTCAAAAACAAGTTGAAGGTTCAACTGATGGACCAGTTTCGGTGGGCAAATGTTCTCACTTTACTCTCCACTTAAACAACTCTGCTTTCCTCTTAAATGTTTTGGAAGTGACCCCGACAAACTTTGTCAAAAGATTTTTTCCTTTTCTCTATTTTTTGGGGGTTATCTATGAGGCACCAATGTTACCCAAACCCCAAAGAGGCACCTCCCCTCTACTACAAACTTTGCCTTTAAAAAATACCAACCAGTAGGGAGATGTTTCTGTCATTGCCCAAGTTCCTGTCATTATAACATAAGGCAAAGTGCGGGAAACCCAGAATGCTCCAGCGTTCACTCTTAAATGTCTACCTGTCTTTACAGTATAAATTATAATTGAATATAAACTTGTCAGAGAACCCTGTCGGACACACAAGACGTGGGACAGTTTGAGCCCCACAATTAAGAATGTTAATTGGTGTGCAAAGAAAAGGACACCCATTGTTCACATAGCCGTCCATAAACACCCAAGAGGAACTTGTGCTGGGGAAGAGGGGGCCATCACCAGCCATGAAAGGGAATATAAAATGTCCTCTCCTTTGTTTGGATGTGTGGAGAGATTTTTAACCCCCTCCACCCCCACCCTAGACTCTCAAGCAAACAAATGACTAGGTCCTTGTTTGGTAAAGGCTAACAAAGGAGAGGGGACCCACGTGGACAGGAGCCCCAACGCCCAGCAGGAAGGGAGAGAGAGGGGCTGAAGAAATGGGGGTGTGTAGAGACACAAATGTAGGGGTGATTAAAGGAGAAGGTGGAGGAACAGGAGACAGAGTAATAATAAGAAAGTTCTTACTGCCTTCAGCCCCAGGGAGGAGTGTGTGTGTGTGTGTGTGTGTGTGTGTGTGTGTGTGTGTGTTCCGGCCCTGGGGATTGAACTTGAAGACTTCAATATTCTCGGAATGTGCTCTGCCACTGAGGTATATCCACATCCCTCCTTTTCCTGTCCTTTTTTTTTTTTTCTTTTAGTTTTTGTTTTTGAGACTTGGTTTCTCTGTGTAACCCTGGCTGTCCTGGAACTAGCTTTGTAGACCAGGCTGGCCTCCAACTCACAGAGATCTGTCTACCTCTGTCTCCTGAGTGTGACTAGGCTCCTAGCCTTCGTCTTAATTCCCCTTCCTTTCTTTTAAAGAATGTTATATGTGGCTTTTTTTTTTTTTTTTTTTTTTTTTTTTTGAGATAGGGTTTCCCTGTGTAGCTTTGTGCCTTTCCTGGAACTCACTTGGTAGCCCGGGCTGGCCTTGAACTCACAGACATCTGCCTGGCTCTGCCTCCCTAGTACTGGGATTATAGGCGTGCACCACCACCACCACCACCACCACCACCACCACCATTTTTATGTACTTATTTTGTGATTTAAAAAAATAATTGTGGCCAGGCGGTGGTGGCGCACACCTGTAATCCCAGCACTCGGGAGGCAGAGGCAGGTGGATCTTTGTGAGTTTGAGGCCAGCCTGATCTACAGAGCTAGTCCAGGACAGGCTCCAAAGCTACAGAGAAACCCTGTCTCAAAAAACCATAAATAAATAAAAATTGTGGGTCTGAATGTATGTCTCTGAGTGAGGAGTATGTGCATGTGAGTACAAAGTAGCTGCATGTATGTGTGTGTAGCCATGGGGGTGCTGGGAGCGGAAGCCGAACCCTGCAAGAACATGCTATAGATGCTTAAAAAACTTAATTGACACCAGACTGTGGCTGTTAGCCATGTCAGCCAGTCACACCAAGAGCTGTGAAGATAAGACAAAGATGAGGAGACACTGCCTGCGACTTCAGTTCCGGGGACCTGACACCCTCTTCTGGTCTCCTCAAGCAACAGGCACACATGTGGTACACATGCATCATACCTATATGTACAGACAGGCAAATACTTGCACACAGATAAAACAGAACAAATCTTATAAAACAGTGGTTCTTCTTTTTCAACCTTATTTCGACCCAGGCCTTGCCTATGTTAGGCATGTGTCTCCTGCCCTCCATCACCTCAGGTGTCAGCTCACTGGCAGGTTGCTAAATGGTGCCTTAGACATTTCAACAGTTCTAGGACACTCGAATGCTGGTGGTGTGGTGCATGTCTGTAATCTCAGTAATTGGGAAGCAGAGGCAGAAGGCCAGCATTATCTATGTAGGCAGTTCCAAGTCAGTTGGGGCTAAATAGTGAGACCCTGTCTCTCAAGAAAAACAAAATAAACCAACAAAAAAGCAAAAAACAAAACAAAACAAATCCAAAAGGGTAGCAGTAAAAACACTGAGGTAACGGTTGTTGATTTCACAGGATCTGAAATCACGTAGTAGACAAGCCTGGCACCCCTGGGAAAGGTCATCTTGATTAAATTAATTGAGGCAGGAAGGCCCCTGTAAAAGTGGGCAGCACTGTTCCCGGGGCTTGGGTGCTCTTCTGCTTAAAGAAGAACTGAGCACCAGCAGCCATCACTCTCTGCTCCTGACTTTGGATGCAACACGACCAGCTGTATCAGGTTTTCCCACCATGGTCGGTGGCACTCTTCCTTCCTTCCTTCCTTCCTCCCTTCCTTCCTTCCTTCCTCACTTCCTTTCTTCCTCCCTTCCTCCCTCCCTCCCTCCCTCCCTCCCTCCCTCCCTTCCTTCCTTCCTTCCTTCCTTTTTTTAAACCTTAAGATTTATTTTACTTTCATGTGTATGTGTGAGTGCCTACACGTGTGTGTGTGTGTGTGTGTGTGTGTGTGTGTGTGTGTGTGTGTGTGTACCACATGCATGCACACAGGTGCCCTCAGAAGCCAGAAGAGATTGTCCAGTCCCCTGGAGCCGGAGTACGGATGATTGTGAGCAACCATACTGAACCCGGGTCCTCTGGAAGAGCAGCCAATGCTCTCAACCACTGAGCATCTCTCCAGCCCACTGGGCCATGAGCCAAAATAAACAAAATGTTTCTCCCTTAAGTTGCTTTGGTTAGAGGGTTTTACTACAGACACCAAAAAGTAACTGAGACACTAAAGTCTTACCTGTCTTGTGCCAAAAACATCTCAATGATTTGCAGTGAGACATAGGATGATGTTATTTGAGGGCTGAGGAGACCCAGCTCAGTTGGCAAGGACTTGAGTCAGAGAGCCTGTAATACCTATTTGTGAGCCCAGTGTTGAGGAAACAGAGACAGGAGGGTCTCTGGGGCTCACTGGCTGGTCAGCCTATTGGTGAGCCCCAGGTTCTCATGGGACAGCCTGTCTCAAACAGCCAAGTTTGAGGTTGACCCTCTGACCTCCATATTCACATATATGTACTTCTTCATGGGATTCACTGTACCATGAGAGAGACACATAGTAGACATGTAAATAATAATGAATACAATAAATTCTGTTATATGAATTTTTAGGTGAGGGAGACAGGGTCCCATGTATCCAAGGCTGGCCTCAAATTCAATATAGAGCTGAGAATGACCTTGAACTTTGACCTCTATCTTCTGAGTGCGAGGATCACAGGTATGCACCACTATGCTTGGTTTATGTGGTGCCTGGGATCAAACCCAGGACTTTGTACATGCAGGACGACAGCCACATCTACAGAGCTACAGCCCAAGTCCTGGTTTGGAATGTTAAAACCATGTAATCCTGGCTGGCCTGGGCTCACTGTGCAGCTCCATTTGGTTGACCTTCAACTCTTTGATTTTCCTGCCTCAGCCTCCCCAGCACTGGGATGGCAGGCCCAGAACCCAAGAGATTTTCTTTTTCTTTTTTCTTTCTTTCTTTCTTTCTTTTTTTCTTTCTTTCTTTCTTTCTTTTTTTTTTTTTTGTTTGTTTTGGTTTTTTGAGACAGGGTTTCCCTCTGTAGTCCTAGCTGTCCTGGAACTGGCTTTGTAGACCAGGCTAGATTCAAACTCAGAGTCACCTGCCTCTGCCTCCCAAGGGCTGGGGTTAAAGGAGTGCACCACCACCACCACCCAGCCACCCAAGAGATATTCAACCTAAATTTGAAGGTGCACTTGTTCTTATGCCCATCTTGGGGGAGTCCTGCTGCAAGCTATATGCTCAGCTCTCCCCAGGACCAAAGTGCAAGCGCCTCTCTCCACTCAGGGCATCTCCAACTGGCCGTGTTCAGTTCTTAAAGGGCAGTAAATTTTTGCCAAAGATGTCCAAATGGCAGGAAGGGAACGAAATCATAGATCCATTTTGAAGATTCACTGATATCTGGGACAGCTGGGAAGCCCTGTGGGGGTGGGGGTGGGGTTGGTGGTGGTGGTGGTGGTGGAGGTGGTGGTGGTGGTGGTGGTGGAGGTGGTGGGGGGGTGGGGGGGGGGGGGGTTGTTGGCTTCAGCAGGTCAGGAGATGGGTCTTTTGTCCTGACAGCCATTGTCAGACAGGATTTGCTTAGCAGCACATTTGTGGAAACATCTTGGCAGTGTTACATTTATGAGTTTTAAAAATGTGTGAAATATTTTATGTGGTAGTGACATAAGTAATCAGTAGAGACAGAGGGTGACTTAGAAGAAATGGGGTCTGCCCATTAGCCATAGCTAGCCTGCAGACATCCTGAATATATGGACCCCATTTACTCTGCAGATCTATACCATGTGAGTACATGCACATATATATGTGAAGGCCTGAAGCCAAGGTCAGATGTCTTCTCCAGTCACACACCCTCTTATTATTTCTTTTAAGAAAAAGTTGGGGGTTGGGGATTTAGCTCAGTGGTAGAGCGCTTGCCTAGAGCGCAAGGCCCTGGGTTCGATCATCAGTTCTAACAACAACAAAATTGACTTTCATTATTTTAAACTACGTATAGGTGTGTATGTCTGCATGGATATGTACATATTAGTGCCAGCGCCTACTGAAGCCAGAGGCATCAGATCCCCTGGAGATGGAGTTACAGACAGTTGTGAGCTATCTGACATGGATGCTGGGAACCAAAACTTGAGTCCTCTGGAAGAGCTGAGCTATCTCTCCAGCACCTCTCTGGCTTACCTTTTGAGACAGGGTCTCTCTCCTGCTGAACCTGGAGCTCCTGGATTTGGCAAGACTGGCTGGCCAGGGAGTCCCAGGGTCCTCTTGTCCTTCCTCTGTGCTGGGGTTACAGTGTGCACACCCGACCTGGCTTTTTACACAAGTCTGAACTTAGGTCATCATGTTTGTGCAGTAGACACTGTATCTGCTGAGCCATCTTTCTAGTCCACATAGACCTGTTCTTTGTGGTATCTAACGTGGGGGCTGGATGGCAGGTATTGCAACCACTAGTAGACAATTTTGTGTAGTTTATACTCTTTCTAAAAAAGGTTTGCTGACTGGGCCAGAGAGATAGCTCAGCGGTTAACAGTGCTGCTGCGCTTCTAGAGGACCTGGGTTCAAGTCCCAGTACCCACATGGCAGCTGACAACGGGCTCATGCCCTCTTCTGGCCTCTGTAGATACCAGGTAACATACGTGATGCACGGACCTTTGTGCAGACAAAAAAGCCATACACATAAAATAAGAATAAATATTTCTTAAAAAATTGAGGCTGGGCGGTGGTGGCGCACACCTTTAATCCCGGCACTTGGGAGGCAGAGGCAGGTGGATCTCGGTGAGTTCAAGGACAGCCTGGTCTACAAATCAAGTTCCAGGACAGCCAGAGCTGTTACAGAGAGACCCTGGCTCAAAAACCAAAAACCAAAAACAAACAAACAAACAACCCCACTGTGCTGAAGAGATGGCTCAGCAGTTAAGAGAGTGTTCTGCCCTGGCAAGGGACTTGAGGACAAGTCCCAGTGTTCAGGGTGGGCGGCTCACCCCACACACTCACACACACACACACACACACACACACACACACACACACACACACACACACACACACACACACACACACACACACACACACACACACACACACACACACTCACACACACACACTCATACACATACACACACACACTCATACACACACACACACACACACACACACTCACACACACACACTCATACACATACACACACACACTCATACACACACACACTCACACACTCACACACACACACTCATACACACACACGCACACAGACACACACACACACACACACACACACTCACACACACACACTCATACACATACACACACACACTCATACACACACACAGACACACACACACACACTCACACACACACACTCATACACATACACACACACACACTCACACACTCACACACACACACTCACACACTCACACACACATACTTAAAAACACATCTTTCAGTAGATACATAAGATTGTATTGTGTGAGAGTCCACCGCGGCATGTACAGGATGAGGTAAGGAGACGACTTGAACTCAAGTGTTTTACCTGATGAGCCATCTGTCCGCCGCTCTCCTCCATTGTTTTTACAGGCAAGTTTCTCTTACTGTGTAGCCCAGGCTAGTCTGGAATTTGCTATGTAGACCAGGCTAACCTCAAACTCGAAGAGATCCTCCTGCTTCTGGGCTTAAAGGCACGCGCCACCGTTTTTGTGATTGATGTTTCTTTTCTTTTTCTTTCTTTCTTTCTTTTTTTTTTTTAAGGTTCTCTCATTCTGTATCCCTGACTAGAACTCACTATATAGCCCAAGATGTCCTCAAACCTGTAGCAATCCTCCTGCCTCAGCCTTCTGAGTGCTGAAATTACAGATGTGAGCCGTAATGTCTGGCAACACTTAGTTTTCGCTGGGTTCAGCCAATGGAGCAGGGGTGGGTGATGGGATAGACTAAGGAAGCAGGAGGACGCAATGACTCCCTGGCTGACCTTGGGTTGGGGATGGCCCTGTCCCTTACGGAAGGTCACGGTGCTCACTCCTTTCTTTCCTGTGGGTCTCTCTCTTCTTCCATTTGCAGGTGGGAACAAGGGAGGCTCATGTGGCTGGAAGCACTGGAGTAGCTACCTCATAGGGGTTTTTGTTGTTGTTGTTTTTCAAGACAGGGTTTATCCTGTAGCTGTCCAGGAACTCACAGAGATCCACCTGCCTCTGCCTCCTAAGTACTGGAATTAAAGGTGGGTGCCACCATGTCCAGTTTTATTTGCTTATTTATTTATACATTGTTTTTGTTTTTCAAGACAGGGTCTCTCTGTAGCTTTGGAGCCTGTCCTGAACTTACTCTGTAGACCAGGCTGGCCTCGAACTCACAGAGATCCACCTGCCTCTGCCTCCCCAGTGCTGGGATTACAGGCATACGCCGCCACCACCTGGCTATACATTTTTATTAATTTAGCTTTTTAATATTTTTTATGTATGCAGGTGTTTCCCCTACATGTATGCCTGTGTCCCACAGGCGTGTCTGGTGCCCTCAAAGGCCAAAAGAGGACATCAGGTCCCTGAGATTGGTGTTATAGTAAGTTGTGAAGCACCATGTGGGTGCTGGGAATCAAACCCAGGTCCTCTGGAAGAGCAGCCATCGCTCCGGCTCCTATTGCATTTGTTTATGCATAGTGTCCATGTGTATGCACACGGGTGTCCATGTGAAGATAAAGGACAACTTGGAGGAATTGCACATCTCTCTTTACATCATGTAGGCCGGGGGTCAAGCTCAGGCCAGGCCACAAATGCCTTGTCCCACCGAGCCATCTTACCAGATTTCATGTATTTTTTCTCGTGGCGCTGAGGAGAGAGCCCAGAGCTTTGTACATACCAGGCAGCACTCTACCAACTGAGCTAGCTCCCTGGCCCCTGGGGTCTCCCTGTGGATGCCTGGGTGGGCTGGGGTAACAGATCTGTACTTGGTGGGGGTGGGAGCACCAGGAGGAGTTTAGAAGTAGCCCCTGCTTTGTCTCTGCAGCTACTCAGGGGAAATAAAGCCGTTTGCGTATAAAGAATTTCCATAAACATTTCTGAGGATGTGTATTAGGGGTGATCTTGGGATGCACATTAAACTAAACAGCGTAGTATAAACACGTGAACAGCCTGAAAGACAGAGAATGAATGGCCCAGGTTTGCCCTGGACTGTGGCCTTACGCCAGGCAGCAGAAACCCAGAAGCTTGGGTTCCTTTTAAAAAGAGTCAGAGACAAAGGGGAAGAACTGGAGGCAGCTTCCCAGGGGTGTTCTCTCTCTTGTTTTTGGAAGTGGGTGGTGCTCATAGTGTGTGTGTGTGTGTGTGTGTGTGTGTGTGTGTGTGTGTGTGTGTATGTGTTTACATGAAGAGGCCAGAAGTACATCAAGGGTCCTCCTCTATCCTCCTCCATCTTACTTTGGGTATTGAACTCAGGACCTCCATCCTCCATAACACGCAAGAGCAGCAAGTGCTCTTAACTGCTGAGCCTTCTCTCCAGCCCCACCTTTTTCCCTGAGACCCACTGGCAGACTAGCTGGCTAGCATGCTCCTGGGATTCTCCAGCCTTTTCTCCAGTGCTGGGATCTCGGGCATGCCCTGCTTTTGTGTTTATGCTAGGAATCCAAACTCAGGTCCTTTGGCTTTCAAGGCAGGGACCTTTCAACTGAGCCATCGCCGGAGAGCAGACTCTGGAACACTCCAGAGCCAAGTTTGGTCCTAAAGAACATTGCTGTAGATTGCTGAAGCAATTTATGCTGAAACACTTGAGTGATGGTAAGATGGACCTGTCATTTTAGCTGCTCGGGAGTCTGAGGCAGGAGGACTGCAAACCTGAGGCCTGCCTGGGTTACAGAGAGATATGAAAACTTTTGGCCACAGAGTCTCCGAGGAAGCTTTTCCACATGGCAGGTGCTGTTGTGAAAGCTGCCCGTGCGTCTTGTTTTTGTTGTTGTGGTGGTAAAACATTCTGACAAAAGCAAGTCCAGCAGCGGTGGCGCACCTCTATAATCCCAGCACTCGGAGGCAGAAGCAGGTGGATCTCTGTGGGCTCAAGGCCAGCCTGGTCTATAGAGAGTTCCAGGACAGTCAGAGCTGTTACACAGAGAAACCCTGTGTGGGGAGGGGTGGAGGGGTGGGAGGGTGTTTATATTTATTTATGTGTATGTGTTCACACTGGGGCCGGAAGTGGACATCAGAACTCTCGAGCTGGAGTTCCGGGCAGCTGGGAGCCACACTTGGGGCCTCCAGATGAGAAGAAGCAAGCGCTCTGAGCCGCTGAGCCTTCTCTCCAGTTCTAAGCCTGATGTTTTTGAGCTTGAAGCCCTGATCCTCCTGCCTCCAGCTCTAGAGTCCTGGGGTTACAGGGGTATGCCATCACACCCAACTTTCTGCTGTATTTTATAAGTCTTCCAACCCACTCTCAGGATATTTACTTTTAGTTATGTATCTATGAAGATGTGTGTGTCAGTGTGCATGAACCTGTGTACTGTCCTGTATATGTTAAATGTTCACAAATGCACATAGTTTCATTTCATATTTTTCCTTCTCTCCCACTTATTGCAATGATATAATTTCTAGACTTACAAGAAATTCTGAAAAATATTAGAGATTCTTTCATATCCTTTCCACTTAGGGGTTGTTGTTTTGGTTTCTTTCTGAAAGTTAGTGTATTATCTATCCCTACAGAAAGAGTGTCAGGGTGTACATGCACTACAGCATCCAGGTGGCCATCAGAGGACAGCTCCCAGAGTCAGTTCTCATTGTCACGTTATCTCTGAGGCAGGGTCTCTCTTTTTGCTTCTATCTCTGGCTTTCACACTCCCGGCCAGCTGGTCGGTGGGTGGGCAATCCTCCTGTCTCCTGAGTGGGCAACCCTCCTGTCCCCTGAGTGGGCAACCCTCCTGTCTCCTGAGTGGGCAACCCTCCTGTCCCCTGAGTGGGCAACCCTCCTGTCTCCTGTCTCCTGAGTGGGCAATCCTCCTGGCCCCTGAGTGGGTAACCCTCCTGTCTCCTGGCCCCTGAGTGAGTGGGTAATTCTCCTGCCTCACTGCAGGAGTGGAATTGAACAACAGGCATGCAGACTAATTTACAAGACAAATCACTTCACTGAGCCATCTCTCCAGCTCTTAGAATTTTATTCTAGCAGACAGAATATATATTATTAAAAAAAAATTGGTAAGATCAAAATTAGAAATGTTTTAAAATTATTGTCTCCTTAATATTTCATAGATACTAAAGGTGAGCACGGTGGCACACATCTGCAATTTGAACATTTGGCAGGTGGAGGCAGAATGATCAGGAGTTCAAGGTCATCCTCAGTGAGTTTGAAGCCAGCCTGAGCTACATAAAACCCTGGTCTCAAAAAAGCAAACAAACAGGGTTGGAGATTTGGCTCAGTGGTAGAGCGCTTGCCTTGCAAGTGCAAGGCCCAGGGTTCAATCCTCAGCTCAAAAAAAAAAAAAAAAAAAACCCACAAAAACAAACAAACGCGCAAAAAAACTCTAGGGTATTATGCAGTTAGAATTTTCTTTAGGAAAAAAAAAAGCAAATTAAAAAGCTGAGTTAAATCAAGCATGTTGGCACATGCCTTTAACAGGCAGATCTCTGAGGCCAGCCTGGTCTACAGAGCGAGTTGGAGGATAGCCAGGGCTACACAGAGAAACCCTGTCTTGGAAAAAGGGTGGGATGTGGGGAGCAAAGAACAAAAACAACCAACAAAGGAAACCAGAATTACAGGAGAAGCAGAATGCTTGAGAGGCTCAGGAAGAATTGTAAATTCAGGGCCAGCCTGAACTATCAGGCCTGTCTCAAAACACAGAACAAGCGATAACAAACAGAAGCAGTCAAAGAAGAAACGCCCAAGGCATAGAAGAGGATGTTTGAAAAATATTCCCAGTTGCAGGGCAGCGGCTCACATCTCTCATCCCACCACTCCTGGGGAGGCAGAGGCAGGAGGCCACAGCAACCCTGAGGACAAGCTGGCCTCTTTTGCAGGACCCTGCCTCAAACAAACAAACAAACAACTAAAAGCTGTAAGGCCCAGGAGAGTTAAGGTTCTCAGTATAATGTTTTCTCAAAGATACCACAAAACACTTGACTACATTTATATGAAAACAGAAAGGCCTAGAAAATGGGTGCCTACCTACTACAGTGGCAGTCTGAGATCTCCAGAAAGGAAGGAAGGGGCCATGTGTGTACAGATCTTTGGTTTTGATTTTTGTGCATTGGCATTGTTTGACTTAAAACAATAACAAAAACAACAAAACAGCTTGAGTCAGGCAAGATGGCTCAGTGGGTAAAGGCACTTGTCACCAAGCCTAATGACCTGAGTTTAATCACCAGGACCCCCATGGTGGAAAGACAACCCATAAGTTGTCCTCGGACCTCCATAAGCAAATGCATACACTATGAACACACACACACATACACACACACACACACACACACACACACACACACACACACACCTAAAATTATTTTTAAAGGAACTCAAACAATACAAAAAACTTCTTCACTGGACATGGTAGTATACATTTTTTTCCTTAAACAGGGTTTCTCTGTGTAGCCCTGGCTGTCCTGGAACTCACTCTGTAGACCAGGCTGGGCTTAAACTCACAGAGATCCGCCTGCCTTGGCCTCTTGAGTGCTGGGATTAAAATCGTGTGCCACTATAGCCTGGCTGGTGGTGTATACTTTTAATCACAGCACCTTGGAGACAGAGGCAGGTGTATCTTTGTGAGTTCAAGGACAGCCTGGACTACAAATCGAGTTCCAGGACAGCCAGAGCTGTTACATGAAGAAGCTCTGTCTCAAAAAACAAAACAAACAAACAAACAAAAAATAAACAAAACAAAATCCTAAACCTTCTTACAAGGGTCGTGGTTCAGATATAGATGACAAGTCAGGACATAAGTATGTCTGCAGAAACTGCTACAAAAAAGTCTTTGGGATCCATAATCATTTTTAATCTGACATAAGCCTCATCCATAGAGGGCTGGTTCATTCTTTTACTGGAACACAAAGGGACCATATCATGGGCATAAGGATGCTGATATGATAGTTAATACAGATGTGATCATTTATGCCTGTAATTCCAGCACTCTGGAGGCTGAGGCAGGAGGACCAGAAATTCAAGGTCATCCATCGGGAGTTCAAGGGCAGCCTGAAGGAGACCCTGTTTCAAAAAGAAGAAGAAGAAGAATAAAAAGAAGAAGAGGAGGAGGAGGAGAGGAAGAAAGGAAAAAGGGAAAGGGGAAAAAAGAAAATGCCTTAATGAAGCTTACTATTTTGTAAACTAAACACATATATATATATATATATATATATATATATATATATATATGCATTTTTTAAAGGACTGCCAACCAACCAGGCTGTGGTGCCACATGCCTTTAATCCTAGCACTCAGGAGGCAAAGGCAAACTGAGCTCAGTGGGTTTGAGGCCAGCCTAGTCTACATAGGGAGTTCCAGGACAGCCCGGTCTACAAATTGAGATCCTGTCTCAAAGCAAAAGGAAAGGAAACAAATAAAAGACATGAAAAAGAACCACACTAAAGCACTTATGGCAATGTACTGCCCTGTATAGAAAGAGCAGAGGGCAGGCTGGGGTGTAACGCAGGTTTCCCAGTGTTTGCGGAGCTTACAAAAAGCCTTAAATTTCCTCCCCCAGAGCCCATGCTGGGCAGGGCAGGCCTAAAAGTTCAATACTCTGAGGACAAAGAATCAGAAGTTCAAGGTCACATTTGACTACATAGCAAGTTGCAGGCAGCCAGGGTTCAGAATACCCTGCCTAAAAAAACAGAGCAGGCAGAGATTTGAATCCGTATTTATCTTGGCTTGTATTAATTAATTAATTATTGTTGTTTTAAATAATTTTGTATTTACTTATTTTCTGTATATGAGTGTTTTGCTTGCATGTATACCTGTATACCACATGTGTGCCTGGTACCCTCAGAGACAGGAAGGTGCTGGATCCCCTGGAGCTGGGCTTCTGGAAAGGTCTCCGTAGCCACATGACTTCTGGAAAGCAAACCTAGGTCTTCTTCAAGAACAGTAAGTGGTCTTAACCACAGAGCCATCTCTCTCCAGACACTGGTTTTTGGTTTTGGTTTTGGTTTTGTTTGAAACAAGCTTCCTCTATGTAGCCCTGGATGGCCTAGAACTCATTGTGTAGACCAGGTTGGCCTGGAACCCACAGAGATCCACTTGCCTCCTGAGGCAGGGATTAACGCTTGTGCCACCTCACCCAGCTTAGTTGACTTATCCTTAAGAAACAACAGCTCTGGGAAGTTGGAGAGACTTTCTCACCCAATTTCTTTAGGTTTTGATTATATGAATGCTTTAGTTTTTCAAAAACCAATCATAGGACATTTTCCCTCTTTCACCCTGTCTTCCTCAGTACCCTGCTCCTTCCTCATAGTCCGGAACCTGTGAAATGTCCTGGTGAGAACTGTAGAGAACAGATCCCATGGGAATGACACAAACCACGGGGCTCTACATTCAAGGCTGGTTCCAGCCTCATGCAGAGAGGGTAAAGTACCATCTCTATGGGCTGGCAAGGAGCCTCTTGCGGGTAACAGTGTACAAAGAGGTTTGCCTGAAGTCGTGAGTTTGATCCCCAGAACTCACTCCTGCAAGCTCTCTGACTTCTACACAAGTGCTACAGCATGCATGTGTGCCATCCCCACCCTGCCCCCCCACAGACACAAAGAAATAATTACATGTAACTTAAATATATTAAATGGGCCAGGCTCACACCTTTAATCCCAGCACTCGGGAGGCAGAGCCAGGCGGATCTCTGTGAGTTCAAGGCTAGCCTGGGCTACCAAGTGAGTTCCAGGAAAAACACAAAGCTACACAGAGAAACTCTGTCTCGAAAAACCAAAAAATAAATAAATAAATACATAAATAAATAAAATGGGCTGCCAGGCAGTAGGCCCACAGCTTTAATCCCAACACTTGGGAAGCAGAGGGAGAAGGATCTGAGTTTGAGGCCAGCCTGGTCTACAGAGTGAGTTCCAGGACAGCCAGGGCTACACAGAGAAAGAAACCTTGTCTTAAAAACAAAACAAAACAAAAATAAAATAAAGTTCTCTTTATTTTTGTTGATCTGGGAATTGAACTCAGGACTTTGTACTTGTTAGACAAATGATCTGCCAGAAGCTAAACCCACAATCCATTTTTTTTTTTTTAATGTTGAGACAGGATCCTGCTAAGTTATACAGGCAGCCTTTGAACTTGTGATCCCCCTGTCTCAGCCTCCCAAGTAGCTAGAATGACAGGCCTGTGTACCAAGCCTGCCTCCTTATAGATTCTATATCCTAGACTCTTGTCAAGTATAGGACTTGAAAGTGTTTTCTCCTAACCAGGTTTGGTGGAACATCATAACATCACAAAACAAACAGACAATAGGTAAATAAAAGGGGGATCTCAGGTCACACTCAAGACATGCTGAGTGACAGCAAGTCACAGGGAGATCCAACATGGCACATTTAAGTTGACAAGGGCTATGCTCAGTTATTTCATTTAATTTGTTTTGTTGTTTTTTTCAAGACAGGGTTTCTCTGTGTAGTCCAGGCTGTCCTAGAACTCGATCTGTAGACTGGCCTTGTACTATCTATTTATCTACTTATTATCTATCTGTCTCTATTATATAATGGGTTGTTTTTCTGTCCATCCATCCTCTGGCCTTTGAGGGCGCTGGAACTCATCATATACATATCTACCCAGATAACCATCCTACCACACACACACACTTAATAATAAAATAAATCTTGGGGCTGGAGAGATGGCTTAGTGATTAAGAAGGTTCGATCCCCAGCACCCACATGGTGGCTGTCATCTGTAACCCCTGTTCTAAGGGGATCCAGGGCCGTCTTCTGGCCTGTGTATACACTACACACATGTGCAGGCAAAACACCCACACAAATACACTAATTAATATTAAAAAAAAGAAAGGTTGGGGCTGTAGATTTGGCTCAGAGGTTAAGAGCACTGACTGCCCTTCCAGAGGTCCTGAGTTCAATTCCCAGCAACCACATGGTGGCTCAAAACCATCTGTAATGAGATCTGGTGCCCTCTTCTGGCCTGCAGTCATACATGCTGTATACATAATAAATAAATAAATCTTTAAAAAAAAGGTCAATACTGATCCTCACTAACAGTTTTAGTTAGCTACCTTGAGAAGGACTGTGGACTTGTAGGACAACAGAATGCCTTGGGTCAGGCATTCAAAAAAGGGCTGCCATGTTTTACCAGCTACACTTCTGGATTTATTGATTTAGTCTACAGAGGCAAGCTGTTAATGTATTACTAGGGCGGGTTAACTTTAAATCTTAAGGTAGTATAAAAATAAGTGGCCAGAGTGGGAGATAGTTCTATCATCAAGTCAGTGCTTTGCATGTTTAAAACCCTGGGCTGCATTCTGAGCAGCAAGAAAGCAAACCAGAGCCCCTAAAAACAAACAAACAAAACCTAGAAATCAAAAGGCATTAATGTTTAGCATCTCTTTTAAAAATTTAAAAATTGGGGTTGGAGAGATGACTCAGTGGTTAAGAGCACTAGCTGTTCCTCTAAAGGACGAGGTTCGATTCCCAGCACCCACATGGCTGATCACAACTGTCTGGAACTCCAGTTCTAGGGGATCCATGGCACTAGGCATGAACATGGCGTGTGCAGGCAAATTACCCACACACATAAATAAATTAATTTTTTTTATTGCTTTTTGTTTTGTTTTGTTTTTCAAGACAGGGTTTCTCTGTGTAGTTTTGGTGCCTGTCCTGGATCTTGATCTGTAGACTAGGCTGGTGAACTCACAGAGATCTGCCTGTCTCTGCCTCCCAAGTGCTGGGATTAAAGGCGTGCACCACCACCCGGCTAAAATTTTTTTTAAGTTACATTGATTGATTATGCACAAGTATATACATGTGCATGCATCCCATAACATGCCTATGGAGGTCAGAGTACAACTTTGGGACTCGGTTCTCTCTTTTTACCAAGTTGGTCCTGGGGCTTGAACTCAGGTCATCAGGCTTGGCAACAGATGCCTTTACTCACTGAGCCATCTTACCAGCCTTATTTATTTTATTGTTGCTTTTACAGGAAAGGACAATATTGATTCAAACAGAGCTCAGGTAACTATGGTATCTACCAGGAAAGTGAGTCTAGAGGGAAAAGGGAGAAAGGACCAAATTAACCCAATCCGTGTCACTTCCCTACCATGTGAGTTTGATAGACACTGCCAATGTTCACACAGGGCCCCGGGAACCGTCTTGTGAAAGTCCAAGGAGGACAAAGAGTTCATGCGTACTGAGGGTCTTCGCACATCGTTCACAATGTTGTCTGGTCATTGGCACAGGAAGGAGCAGAACACCGCACTCCCAATTATCATGAACCACAAGGGTCACAAGGCACAGGGCAGCACCTATATCCCACATCTCAATAGTTTTGCTCTGTATGCAGAGACCAGGCCTAGGCTTGTCATTTTTTAAATCTTAGTTCCTTCAGGGATGGAAGAATAAGAACATTCTGGAACCCAGGAACCCAGGGCATCCCACCCACATTCACATTCTCCGGGAGCTCAGCCCACATCCATCCCTACATAGCATGTTTTGGTCACTGGAGCAGCTCGGTATCAGCATAGTGGACAGGGGACCCATCCTTTACTGTCCCATTTCTGAACAAGGGACCACCCAAGGTTAACTGTCTGGTTTTTTTTAGCTTAGATTCTAACCCCATAGCTATCTTTAGTAATCCAGTAGCACATGCACACTTCCCCCAAAGACCAGCATAATTTTTTAATCTCATTCTTCATTTACACCTAATTTTTCCCCTTTGAGACAGGTGTAGGTGTGAAACTCAATGTGTAGACCAGGCTAGCCTCAAATTCACAGAGATCCGCTTGCCTCTGTCTCCTGAGTACTGGGATTAAAGCCACCACACCGACATAATTAAAGTCATTTGATCTGTCTCTCTTCCCCCAAATCTAAGGTAGCCCAGGCTGGCCTTGAACTTTCTGGGTAGCCAAGGATGACCTTGAATGTTCAATCCTGCTGCCTTCACCTTCTACCCATTACCCAGGCTGCTTTTCTCCCCATTTTTCCATTTTTTAAAACTTCGTTGACAGTTTCCTATGAGTATAATGAATCTTAGGGGGTGGTTCGCTCTTCATTACCCACTCTCCCCCTCCTTCTCTCTTCTTTCCCTTCCTAATATCCAATCTTCTGTTTGTGTGACCCCCTGAGTTTGATTAGGGTTGCTTTCATGAGCCTGGACATGGGGTTCTTTCAGGGAGCATGGGCTGCTTGCTTGTGGCTACACCATTGAAGATAACACCCCTCCCCCAGCAGGTGTGACCCGCTGGCAGCCCTGCAGGAAGGTCCAGGCTCCTCTCACTTTGGGAATAAAACTAAACAAGGAAAGTGAGCAGAGTGGCAGATGGAGGGCACAAGTCAGATTCGGAACATCTCCTGGCATCTCCAGGGCCGGAAGAAAGCACCAGCTTTGTAGCATGTGAACCCAGCGTCAGGGAAAACTGATTTCCCCAAAAGTTCTGAAAATGGTTTAGGCGTGTTACAAAAAACAAGCAAAAATGGTTGATCCATTTAAAAAAAAAAAAAAAAATCAAGGAAAGCAGAAGTCCCTGGGTCATTTCTGTCTTTCTCCTGCTTTCCTAAGGTAGAAGTTCTGCCTAAAACAATGAGAAAGAAAATCTGTCTTACTTAGGCAAACAGCTAAAGCAGGCTCCCAGGGGCTGCAGTTCCCAGAGCCTCAGTTTGTACAGAGAGCCTCAAACAAAGGCCTTGGAGCAGGTTCTTTGGCTGCCTCTAACTTAGCATACAGTGGCCACCTAGTACATGAGGCTCCAAAGGCCAGGTGTCATCAAGGACCCCTGGAGAGACAGCAGGAATAAACATCTGGGAGAGGGAGTTGGCTGCCAGGGAGTTAGCACAGGGCAGGCAGAAAGGCTCTGTTGGTCCCTGTGCCCCACCCATTTCCATAGGAAGGGGCCTCTCTTTGTGGCTGGGTCTGTGGTTGAACCAGGGGTCAACACCTGGGGTCTCCACTTGGGCAATCCAACTGGGGTCTCTAACTGGGGTCTCCTTAACCTGAGGAATACACCTTCGGTCTCCACCTGGAGTCCAGGTGATCTGAAAACACACAAACACTTCTCCAAAGACTGTTTCTGTCATATCTCCTTGTTCCTGCTGAATGGCTGAGTCCAAAACATGGCCCTTTAAACATTGCTTGGGCCGGGTGGTGGTGGCACATGCCTGTAATCCCAGCACTCAGGAGGCAGAGCCAGGCGGGCTACCAAGTGAGTTCCAGGAAAGGCACAAAGCTAGCAAAGCTACACAGAGAAACCCTGTCTCCAAAAACCAAAAAACAAACAAACAAACAAACAAACAAACAAAACAAAACAAAACAAAAACCCAAAACAGTGCTTGGATCAACTCACCTCTAATCAGAGCACCCAGGAGACAGGGGATGGCCTTTTTCTGTGAGTTCAGGTCAGCAGGAGATATACAGTGAGATGCCGTCTCAAGGAGGAGAATTTTTTTTGTTGTTTCAGCATTATCAGTCTATCAAATGTGACTAACATGTTATGGCATAATTTAGGCATGTGTACAGCCGCCTCTGTGATTTGGGACATATGTTAATTCCTTCAGACTTCCAAGAAGGTGGAAAGTTGCACTCACAAGCTTACAAACACCAGTGAGGACTTGATGTCTTTAGGTTGGACCGGACAGTAAGTGCCCACTTAGAGAGGTTCTGAGACAGAATTAGATAAAGTCTGGTACTCCCCAGCCGCAGTTACTTCCCTGGAACACCAGTACTTAAGGCCCCTGGTGTCCTGGTTGCTGCCTTAGGGCCTAGCAAACCTGGACACTATAAAAACAGACAGGTCAATAGTCTTAAAAAGTAGGGTACATTCAGGAATGAAGGGAGGGAGGGAGGGAGGAAGGGAGGGAAGGAGGGAGGAAGGGAGGGAAGGAGGGAGGGCTGGAGAGATGGCTCCAGGGCTAAGAGCACTTGCTGCTCTTGCAGCACCCATGTCAGGCAGCTCACAACTGTCTTTATCTCCAGCTCCAGGGGATCTGATGCCTCTTCTGGATTACATGGGCACCAGAGCACATATGGTATCTATTCACACAGGCACATAAAAATGATAAACATAAAACTGTTTTTAAAATTTGTTTTAGATTTATGTGTATGAATATTTTTCTTCCATGTATGTCTAAGCACCGTGTGGGAGCCTGGTGCCTATGGAAGTCAGAAGAGGGCATTGGATCCCCTGGAATTGGAGCTGCAGACAGTTGTGAGCTGGTGTGTGTGTGTGTGTGTGTGTGTGTGTGTGTGTGTGTGTGTGTGTGTGTTAGGAATCAAATCCACAAGAACAACAGGGCTCTTAACCACTGAGCCATCTCTCCAGGCCTAAAAATAAATTCTTGGGGTTGGGAATTTAGCTCAGTGGTAGAACGCTCGCCTAGCAAGCACAAGGCCCTGGGTTTGGTCCTCAGCTCTGAAAAAAAAAATTCTTTTTGTTTTGTTGTTGTTTTATTTTGTTTTTTTGAGACAGGGTTTCTCTGTGTAGCCTTGACTGTCCTGGAACTCACTCTGTAGACCAGGCTGGCCTCGAACTCACAGATCCACCTGCCTCTGCCTCCCGAGTGCTGGGATTACAGGCGTGCGCCGCCACCACCACCACCCAGCTGAACCAGGCTCTCTTGCAGAACCTGGAGCTCAGCTTTTCTGCTAAGCAGGCTGGCCAGTGAGCCCTGGTGTGCACCTGTCTCAGCCCCAGCACTGAGATTAGAGATGCACAAGACTGTGTGGAGCTTTTCTGTGGGTGCTGGAGCCAAGTCCTCATGCTTAGACATCAAGTACATCACCCATAGAGCCATCTCTGTAGCCTTTTGTAGCTGGCTTTCTTGGACCACCAGCCCCCAAATCAAGACATGGAGACTTAATATTAATTGTGAATGCTCAGTCTTCACTTAGGCTTGTTTCTAGCTAGCTTTTTTTTTTTTCTTTAACTTAAATTAACCCGTTTCTATTAATCTATGTGCTGCCCTGAGGCTCATTTACCTCATCTACAATACTGTCCGTCCTGCTTTCCAGTTTCCTCATATCTGGCTGGCTGGGCCCCAGCTGACTGGCCACTGGCTAGCTGGCTGGCTCCCTTTTTTCTACCTGCCAGCCCTACCTATTCCTCCTCTGCTGAGCTATTGGCCATTTAGTTTTTTATTAGGCCAATCAGGTGCCTTAGGCAGGCAAGGTGAAACAGCAACACATCTTTACATAGTTAAACAAATATTTTATTCTACAACAGCCTTTTCTGTCAATTTTTAAAATTAGCTTTTAATTCTAGAGGCTTGGGAATCTGCTGCAACCATCATCGTGGATTCTGCTAATACAGGGTTGCAAAAGAGAAGAGCCGGGCTGGTTCAATGGCAGAGTGCTTGCCTTATTTTTTTTGTTGTTGTTTTGTTTTTATTTTTGTTTTTTTTTTATGTTTTTGTTGTTGTTTGTTTGTTTTTTAGACAGGGTTTCTCTGTGTAGCCCTGGTTGTCCTGGAACTTGTTCTATAGACCAAATTGAATTCTCAGCACCCATGTCAGCAGGCTGAGCCCTCTGATACTCCAGCTCCAGAGGAGTATCTATCTGATGCCCTCTTCTGGGCTCTGCAGATACCAGCGCACATGTGCCATATACTCACATGGACAAAACATGCACATAAAGTATATATATAAATCTTTAAAAGAAAGAAAAAAGTGCATATGAGGCAAATACTCTACTACTGAGCTTTATCTCCAGCCCTTGGGTTTTTGAGACTGAATCTCACTACGTAGGCAAAGCTGGTCTCCAACTCTACTCTGATGATGGTGGTGGTGATGATGATGGAGGTGATGGTGATGATGGTGATGATGATGGAGGTGGTGATGGTGATTGTGATAGTGGTGATGATGATGGTGATGGTGACAATGATGGTGATGATGATAATGATGATGGTGGTGGTGGTGATGATGGTGGTGATGATGATGGAGATGGTGATGGTGATGATGGTGATGGGGTGAGAGTGGTGATGGTGATGATGATGATGGTGATGGTGACAATGATGGTGATGATGGTGATGGTGATGATGATAATGATGATGGTGGTGGTGGTGATGATGATGGAGATGGTGATGGTGATGATAGTGATGGTGATAGTGGTGATGATGATGGTGATTATGGTGATGGTGGTGAATGATGGTGGTGCTGACGGTGATGATGATGATGTGCATGTGTGCATGCTGTGGCCCCTTTGTAGTCAGAAGACAACAGCAGGAATCAGCTCTTTCTGAACTCACATTATCAAGCTCAGCTGCAAGCACCTTTTCCCACTGAGCCATCTCACTGGTCCTGGACTCCAACTCTTGACCTTATTGCCTTAGCCTCTCCTGGCACTCATAGATGTCCTGAGTTCTGTAATCCTGCATGTGGCAGAGAGTAGTCCTGCTCCCCTGGACACAGGAATGGAGTGACACTATGCAGATGTGTCCTCTTCTCTCACTACACATGTGATCAGGGTTTTGGGTGTCCTGAGTCTCAGAGGCATTGGAGAGACACACCCCCAGCACCAAGAGGCAGAGGCAAGGGATTGGAGGTTCCAGCCAGCCTTGGAACACAGCGGGCTTGGGGGTGGGAGAGTGTGGGGACAAAGGAAACAATAAACAAGCACCTGGCTCCAGCTGTCCGATTCATCCTCAACATCTTGTTGAGAGACCATGGCCATGGGACCAGACCTTTGTCATTAAGCCAGACTCAGGAATTGTGCACACATTTGTCACCATAGACCAGTTATGACAGCTGGGCCACAAACAGACCCCTGCCTGGACCCCCTGCTCCCCACAAGGGTTCTTCAGGGCCCTGGCACATCCCTCTAGGACTATAAGACATCTAATAAAAATGGGTGCAGATGAGGCAGAGACCACATTTTAATAGTCTAGGGAGGTGGCATCCTCACGGGGTAGTGTAAAAAGGCAAAATGATTTTGGATAAACCCTGAAGAAATTTTACTGCCCAGTACAGCGTAAATCAAGCCCTCTGTAAATGCAATAAAACAATTGTTTAGTCTGCATGGCTCATACCACAGACCTCAGGATTCTGTGTTTTGATCTTATTGCCGCAATAAACTGTCTAGACAGCAATTAACAAACTGCTTTTCCTTCAGATGTTTGGGGGGCCGGTGGGGCAGCTTCAGCACTTACAAATACAGGGGCTTCTTCCTGGCCCCTGTAATGACTGGGTAGGGAAGAGTGGGCAGGACTGGAATCTGGCCAGAAGGAGCCTCCTGGAGGGCCCTTCTCTATGAACAACCAGAGCCCCTCACATGATCTCATAGAAGATTCTTAGACCTCAGTTTGTTATTTTGAAGTCCCATGTCAGAGGTGGTAACCAGAATGAATCTTATTTATTTACAACATTTTAATTTCATTTAACGTGTGTGTGTGTGTGTGTGTGTGTGTGTGTGTGTGTGTGTGTGTGTGTGTAGGGGGATATGGGTGCTACCATGTATGTGGAGGGGGGGACATGGGTGCTACCATGTGGTGGAAGGATATGCCACCATGTGTGTGTCAACATCAGAGGACAGACTGAGGGGGTCTTCTCCCACTGTGTGGGTCCCAGGAATTCAACCCAGTCATCAGCTGAAGTGGCAGGTGCCTTTACCTGCTTAACCACCTCAATAGCCTATTTATCTATCATCCTCTTATCATTAGGGCCTCTCACATGACAGGCAAGTACTCTACCACCAAACTCCATCCACAGAATCAATTTTCCTTTGTATTTCTCCTCTAGGGCTCGTTTAGCCCAGGCTGGCTCTAAATTCACTATGTCACTGAGGATGACCTTTAACTCCTAATCTTCCACCTCCCAAGTACTAAGATTACAGTACGTGCCACCTTGCCTGGTTCTCTGGTGCTGGAGGAGGTCAAACCCAGACATTGTGCATGCTAGGTAAGTATTCTACCAACTGAGCCACATCCTGGGCTCCAGAGTTACCTTTTAAAAGTAAGGTGGACCCCTCATCTCCTAGAGGGACAGAAGGAAGCAGGATGTTTTTGTTTTTATTTTATCTGTTTTTTTTTTTTGAGACAGGGTTTCCTCTGTGTAGCCTTGACTGTCTTGGAACTTGCTCTATAAATCACACTGGCCTCAAACTCAGAGATCTGGAGATCCACCTGCCTTTGCCTCTTGAGTGTTGGGATTAAAGGTGTGCACCACCATCTGGCAGGAAGCAGTTTTCTAAAAAATGTTTTTTAGAATATGTTTTTTAAGATTATTATTATTATTGTCAGGTGCTGGTGGCCCATGACTTTAATCCCAGCACTTCAGAAGCAGAGACAGGTGGATCTCTGTGAGTTCAAGGCCAGCCTGATCTATGGAGCTAGTTCCAGGACAGCCAAGGCTACACAGAGAAAACCTGTCTCAAAAACCAAACCAAACAGAAAGATTACTATTATTATTATGATGATGATGGTTAATTAATTAATTTTTTTATTTTTGTTTTTTGAGACAATGTCTCACTATGTAACCCTGTGTAATCCTGGCTATCCTGGAACTCACTGTGTAGACCAGTCTGGCCTAGAACTCACAGATATCTGTCTGCCTCTACCTCCCATGTATATGCCACCACTCATGGCCTTAAGATTAATTTTTAAAAATATGTGTATGTGTGTCAGGAGTGATGGTGCATACCTTCAATCCAAGCACTTGGGAGGCAGAGGCAGGTAGAGCTCTGTGAGTTCTAAGCTAGCCTGGTCTACATAGTGAGCTCCAGGACACCAGGGCTATATGGAGAGACCCTGTCTCAAAAACAAAAAAAAATGTGTTTGAGGGGTGTGTGTGCATGTGACATCAGACTCCTAGAGCTGGATTTACAGTTGGGAGGCACCTGACAGAGGAGCTGGGATCTGAACTCAGGTCCTCTGAGCCACCTTCCCAGCCCCTAGGGTATTTTATCTATACCCAATGATGGGCTTCACTGTAATGTTTTCATGCATGTCCATGACATTTCAATCATACCACCCTTATAAAGGGAATGACATTTTATTTATTGATTTTATTATTATTTTTAATTTGGACACTTAGGAAACAGAGGCAGGTGGATCTCTGTGAGTTTGAGGCTAGCCTGGTCTACATAACAAATTCTAGGACTTTCAAGTCTACATAGAAAGACTCTCTCTCTCTCTCTCTCTCTCTCTCTCTCTCTCTTTTTTTTTTTTTTTTAGCTGAGGATCGAACCCAGGGCCTTGCACTTGCTAGGCAAGCGCTCTACCACTTAGCTAAATCCCCAACCCCAAAAGACCCTTTCTCAACAAAAAATTTTGCCATTTATTTTGAGTATGTAGGTGTGTGTGTGTGTGTGTGTGTGTGTGTGTGTGTGTGTGTGTTTGTGTACATGTACCTGTGGAGGTGCACTGGTGCCTTGGCAAACATTTGGAGATCAGAGAACCATTGGTTTGATTCTTCTTTCACTGTCATGTGATCCCAAGGATTAAGGATTAAACTCAGCCCATCAGGCGCCTGCACTCTCCAAATCCTCTTGCCAGCCCCAGGCAATCTGTATGCGAAGCTCCTCCAGGCCAGTGCCCCCCCCCCCCAAGTCAGTCCACATGTCATCATCCTCAGAATGGGAAGTGTTCTGCTCAAAGCTGGAGTAAGAGGCTAGGACTGACATAATTCTGCTCTATTCTCTTCCTTCACCATGGTTAAACACAGGACAATACAGACTGAAGACTTCTCAGCTTCCAGCCCTGACAGCACAGGCTTCCGATTGTTCTAGAATGCACTCAGCTCTCAGATGTCTGAAGATGGAATAAGTGTTCCTCGTGCTTTTGTGGGCATGTGGCAGGGGCCCTCACAGGAGGACATGAAAAGGGAGCCACTTCCGTGGTCATCATCCATTGGTATGAGCTTCCGGGTGTCCCTGAACCACAGTGAGACCACACAGCACTGACCTGCTCGCCCTGAGCTGGGAGCTGCACACACACAGACTGCTGAGGGACCACAAACACCAGCCACTTGTGGTTTCCCAGACTGGCTGCCAGCTGGACCCACTTCAGGAAGGCTTGAAACCCTGCATCCAGAGTCGACAGCTGAGGGCTTCTCTGAGGGAGAGGGGACAGCAGCCATGTGAGGAGAGCTCACCCTCTTTTTTTTCAGGCACAGTCTCATTAGCTGTCCTGGAGCTCACAATCCCGTCTGAGTGCTGGGATGAAAGGTGTGTGCCACTGAACCCAGCCTGTCCTGTCGTTTGGTTTTGGGGGTTTTGTTTGTTTGTTTTTTAAAGAATAATGTATTTGTGTGTTATTAGTGACATTAAAATTTTCACCTGTATTGCCAGGTGGTGGTGGCACATGCCTTTAATCCCAGCACTTGAGAGGCTGAGGCAGGCGGATCTCTGAGTTCGAGGCCAGCCTGGTCTAAAAATTGAGTTCCAGGACAGCCAGGGCTACACAGAAAAAACCTGTCTCAAAAACGAAAAAATTCACCTGTAGACTTGCTGTCGTGGCCCCACCTTTAACCCCTTCCCAGCACTAGGTAGGCAGAGGCAGGTGGATCTCTGTGAGTGCTACATTGTGAAACCCCATCTCAAAGAAGAAAAACAAAAATTAAACTAGCCTAAAGCTCAGTGGTGAGATGCTGTGGAAGCCTGGGGAGTGCCGTTGGTTCCCTAGGACCTAGCTAAGCTATAAAGCCCACTTGTGAGCCTAGTGCTGGGTGGTCGAGACAGGGGCATCCCTAGGCCTCGGCCAGCCTGGTTGGTGAGCTCCTGGCCAATGATAGACTGTGTTTCAAAGGCTGTGGATGGTATTTTAGAGGACACCTGAGGGTGACCTCCAGCCTCCACATGCTTGTGGACATGCACATCTGCACACACAAGTGCAAAAACAGTGTTTTAAATTTAAATTTAAGAAAATAGGCAGGTGTGTAACCCCAGCATTTGGGAGCCTACAGCAGGGAGATGAGAACTGAGGCCAGCCTGGGCTACATGATGAGACCCTGTTTGAACAAAAGAAGAAAGACTATTAATTAGGGACACAAACTGTGGGGGGTTGGGTGGGGGGGGTGGCTTACATTTCCTGGATAAAAAGAACAAGGCACTCCCTGTGATTCCCCAAGGTAGTTTCCAGAACACACAAAAACAGATTGCTGGCCATGTCAATCAGGGAGAGGCTGTCAGCAGGAGGGTCCCAGAGTCTCTTGAAACAGATTGGAAGGAATTAACTGAGGAACATTCTAGAAGAATGGAAATGCCCAATAGCCTGTTTTGTTGCTGATTACATGTGTCCAAACCTGTTGAGCTGTTTCCATGAGAACTTTTTGACTGTTAGACTTTTAAGAAGTCAGACTCAAGCTGGGCGGTGGTGGCGAATGCCTTTAATCCCAGCACTTGGGAGGCAGAGCCAGGAGAATCTTTTCGAGTTCGAGGCCAGCCTGGGCTACAGAGCCAGATCCAGGAAAAGGCACCAAAGCTACACAGAGAAAACCTGTCTCCAAAAACAAAAACAAAAACAAACAAACAAACAAACAAACAAAAAGAAGTCAGACTCAGACTGGGCGGTGGTGGCACATGCCTTTGATCCATGCACTCTGGAGGCAGAAGCAGGCAGATCTCTGAGTTCGAGGCCAGCCTGGTCTACAGAGTGAGTTCTAGTACAGCTAGGGCTACACAGAAAAACCCTGTCTCAAACAAAACAAAGCAAAATCCTGGCTATGTTGCCAGAAAAATGGCCCTGTGGTTACAGTGTCCTGCTCCTATTTGTCTCTGTGGGAGTTCCCACCCTCCCTTCCTTCCACAACTTTTTAATCTGCGGCTGTGTTTTCCTAACAGTTTCCAGGCTTTGCTCTTCTCTACTGTGCTCCCAGAATTCCCTCTAAAGTCCTGTAGGACAAGCAGCCCCTGTACAGCCTCATCACATGCTAATTACTGTTGAGTTAGAAACAGATTCCAAATTCACTCAGGGGTTTCATCCCTTGTAAATAAATAAATGTAAAACATAAAGCAGAACAACCTTGAAGTTAAAATTAAAACTTGTTCACATGTACACTAGTGTCCCCAACCATTCCAATCAAAAAAATATATGCTTTTCCCTTCATTGGGTAGTGCTAAGCATGAAACCCGAGGCCGTTTGAAGACTAGGCAAGCGTTCTTCCTCTGAGCAACGCCCCCAGCCCCCACCATTTCCTGTAGAAAAAGCTGGGGATAGTCTATAAAGGTACTAGCTGTTGTCTGTGAGGAGGGGACTCAACTGGAAGACAGCAGTGAGGGGACCACAGAGGAGTGGCATATGTTAGTCACTTTTATTTTGTGTATGTGATCGTGTACACGCACCCAAACCGTGGCATGTGTGTGGAAATCAGAGGACAACTGTGGAAGTCGGGTCTCTCCTTAGATCTTATGGGATCCAGGGATCGAACTCAGGTCCTTAGGCTGTCAGCAGGAGCCTTTATCCACTCAGCCACTTCACTTTTAATTTTACACACACACCCCCCTCAAGACAGGGTTTCTCTGTGTAACAAGTTATCTGGAACTTGCTTTGTAGACCAGCCTGGCCTTGAACTCACAGAGATCTGCCAGCCTCTGACTCCTGAGAGCTGGGATTAAAACCATATGCTACCATGCCCAGCTTTTTTTTTCTTAGGAACTGGATCTCACCAGGCGGTGATGGCACACATCTTTAATCCCAGCAGAGGCAAAGGCAGGCGGATCTCTGTGAGTTCGAGGCCAGTCTGAGCTACAGAATGAGTTCCGGGACAGGCTCCAAAGCTTCACAGAGAAACCCTGTCAAGAAAAAACAAAAAACAAACTAAAAGAACTGGATGTCACTCTTTATCCCAGACTGGCCTCAAGGTGATTCTCTTGCCTCAGCCTCCTGAGTGCTGCATTACAGACGTCAGCTCCCTCCCGCATCCTCTGACCTTGCACTGCTTTAGTTATTTGAATGCTGTCTTCATATGCAGTGTTGTTATTTTGCAGTGCTGGTGACAGACCTCGGACCTCACAGATGCTCAGCAGATGCTCTGCTATTGAGTTATAGCCCAGTCCTCTCCAGTTTTTATGTGGGATGCATTAATCCTGCAATTTAACATTTCTGGGGGACAGAGGTTGAGACACAGTCTTGCTGTGTAGGCCAGGCTGGCCTCTACCTTTGCTAGAATTGCAGGCATGAATCAGTACGTACGATTGAACATTTTTATGGTTTTTAAAAAATCATTATGTTTATGTAGTGTGTGTGTGTGTGTGTGTGTGTGTGTGTGTGTGTGTGTGCGCGCGCGCATGTTGAAGCACAGGTGTAGCTGTCAGAAGACCACTTTTGCTAGTTGGATCTCCTTCTGTTGGGTGGGTCTTGGGAACTGAACTCAGGTCCTCAGGTTTGGTCGTCAACACCTTTACATGCTGCGCCATCTCACCTGCCCTATGTTATTGTCTTCATTTTTTTAATTCTCAGATTTAGTTTATTCAAAATATCTAACTTTTCTGTTGACCTTCACAGGGATAGAAATTAAACAGGTTCAGTGAACTACAACACTCCTATCCACCAGGAGGCAGTTGGTAGCCCAGTAGTGAACACACACTCCAAGAGCACACGCACTGGGCCCAGATCACCATCCCTAGTGGATCCTAGTAAGCATTTGCACCCCCACATTCTGGGCACGCCAGTTTCGGAGCGCACCCTTAGCCCTTTGAGGCATCCAGTCTTGCAGATGGACAGGCCCTGCCTTTGTGTGGCCTTAAGAAAGTTATTTATGGAGGATGGAGACAGCGCTGGGTGGATGAAAGCTTTGGCTGTAAAGGAAAGCAGGGGCTTGGGGGGGCAGGTCTCTCTCTAGCAGCGACTCTCCATGTAAGATAAATCACCCTGGACCATTAAACCTTCAGAAGAATGCTTGTAAACCTCCCTTGACTCGAAGAGAGCATGCTGCCTCCCCAGTGCCCATGTGGTGAGGGGGCTCATGGCCTTGCCCCAGCCACCAGCTCGGCATAGTCTTACCCTCCTGGGGCCCTGGCCTGGGATACTGAAGCAGAAAATCACATCCAAAGTCATCAGTTTTGGTGGACAGCTGCCCCTGTTTGCCCAGGATGGAGGAATTTCCTGGGATAGGAGATGGAGAGGACCCCAAGCATAATCAGGCATGACCACTGTTCTCTGCACTTTGGCTGGAATAGGGTCTCAGAGTGGTCTCCTTCTATCTAGTACCATTTGTCAAGGCCTACTGTGTGTCAGACGCCATTAAAGGACAGCTCTGAGTTTTTTTAATTTTAAAATTGCCTTGTCCTCAGCTCTGAAAAAATAAAATAAAATAAAATTGATTTAGTGGTGGTACACAATTTTAACCACTGCACTCTAGAGACAGAGGCAGGTGGATCTCTGTGAGTTCAAGGCCAGGCTGGTCTACAGAATGAGTTCCAGGAACCCAGATTTGTGTAGAGAGACCCTGTTTCCTACCCATCCCCCAAAATTGCATTAATGTATATTTGGGGGCACATGTGCCATGGCATACATGTGGGGGTCAAAGGACAATTTGTGGGGGTCTGTGCTCTCCTTCTGCCATGTGAGTTCCAGGGGTGAACTCAGGTCTCCAGGCTTGGCAGCAAATGACCTTACCCACTGAGCCAACTTGCCAGCTCCAAGTCAACTCTTTGTTTGGTCTTTCCTGTTTAATTCTCACAACCTTATGGGCTTGATGCCTTCACAGGGTCTTGCCAGGGCCTGGTGCTAGCACCAACTCACCCTTGAGAGGCAACAAAACTGAAACCGGGAAACCTGAAGACTACACCTTAAATATCATCTGCATTGCCTTGGCCAGAGCTTTCTCCCCTCCCCACACCTCTCTGCTCTCTGGGGATGGAGGGCAGGGCCTCTGGTCACTAGTCAATCACTGGACACTGGGCCACATCCCTTCCCCTTTAGTTCTAGCACTCAGGAGACAGGGCAGGTGGATGGATCTCTGTGAGTTCAAGGCCAGCCTGGTCTACAGAGCTAGTCCAGGACAGGCTCCAAAGCTACAGAGAAACCCTGTCTCGAAAACAAAAAACAAACAAACAAACAAAAAAGAAAAAAGAAAAAGAAAAGAAAATGTTTCCTACTCAAACCGAAACTGGAGGGGCTTCAGGAAGCTCCCCACAAAAGGGGAACTAGGCATGGTGGCTTATGCCTGTAATCTCCTGGGAGGCTGAGGCAGGAGGACTGCTGTGAGTTCTAGGCTCACATGAGCCATAGTCTAAGATCCTGTCTCCAAGCAGGGAGAGGGATTAAGGGGTGGAGAGAGGATTTTGGGACCAGTAGTGAGAACGTGTTTTTGTTAATGTTGGTGATGCCAGACTCCCAACAATCTTCAGCTCAACTGCACTTGCCCACTGAGAAACCCAGGCTAATTTTCCCTCAGTCTCTGAGACCCTTCCTCACCTGGCAGAGGGAACCCATGGCTGTGGCTGAGCAAGAACCAGAAACAGAAAGCAGTGAGATCCCCCCACCAAACTCAGGGTACTTCTAGTTCAGAGGAGGAACCCAGGAAAACACTTGCAAGCCCGCCCCCCCCCCCCCCCCCCCACCTTTGCCAAAGTTCTCTCCAGAAGCAAGATTTGAGATTTGTGGAAGTTTGGCTCTAACCTTTGGCTCAGCTAACAGTTCGATTTTATTGAGGCCCTACTGTGTGACCCAGTGTGCAGTTATACAGTTCGCTTTTATTGAGGGCCTACTGTGTGACTCTGGTATGCCCTCTTACTTCACAGCTAGCTGTTTGTGGAACAGGTAATATTCTATTGCAAACTGAGGCATGGAAGGCTGCAGGCGTTCATTTAGAATAGGCCCAACTCTGGGCCCCAGGCATCGCTGGCTGGCAATACCTGGAGGCAGTTAGGGTCATAACACAATGAAGAGGTGCTACTGGCATTTCTGTGAAGGCCAGGGATGCTGTGCCACGCCCTACACTGCCCCAAAGTGGTCCCTTTGCCCTGTGTCATCCCAAAAGCTATTAACTCTGGGGACCCATATGTTTACTGTGGATGCTTTCTCTCCCATCATACACACAGGTATGGTAATGATTAAGATGATAGGTGGACTCAGGCCCTGTTGGCTTTGCCAAGTTCAATGCTACCTGTGAGTAACCCCAGCAATGAAGAGACAGAGACAGGAGAATTGCTCTCAGTTTTAGTCCAGTCTGGTCTACATAGTGAGACCCTGTCTCAAAAGATTAAAGAAAAGTTCTGGGTATGGGGTGTAGGTCAGTTGGTACAGTGTTTGCCTAGTGAGTAAGGCCCTGGGTTCAATCCCTGATCTGCATATACTAGGGTTGATAACACAGGCCTGTAACCCCAGGGGAGGTGGAGGCAGGAGGATGTGCTACAGGACAAGCATTTATAAGTAATATTAAACCATGGAGTCAATTATTCAAGAAGTGACTGCTGAGTCTTGGGAATAGGCAGGAGGGAAAGAAACTTCTGCCTATAGAGGAGGAGGAAGAGGAAGAAAGAGGAGGAAAGAAAGAAGGAGAGAGAGAATGAGGGAGGGAGGGAGGGAGAGAAGGAAGGAAGGAAGGAAGGAAGGAAGGAAGGAAGGAAAGAAGGAAGGAAGGAAGGAAGGAAGGAAGGAAAGAAGGAAGGAAGGAAGGAAGGAAGGAAGGAAAGAAGGAAGGAAGGAAGGAAGGAAGGAAGGAAGGAAGAAAGAAAACAAAAAAACCAGTGCTGGCTAGATTGTTCATCAGGTAAAGGAACTTGCCACCGAGGACAACAACCCATGATTGACCCCTGGAACCCACATAGTGGAAAAAGAAAATGGACTCCTGGAAGTTGCCCTCTGACCTCTGTGAGTGTGTACACTCAAACACATACATAAATAAATGTGAAAACAGTAACAAAAAATCCGGCAGATGTGGTGTTTGGGAGTAGAGGCAGGAGGATTGCTACAGATCGCAGGCCAGTCACAGATCCTACCTCAAAAGTAAATAGACAAATAAATCCATTTGGTCCCTGTAGATGTTATAACCTATGCTGAAATAAGCATCGTCCTGGAATGCTGTGTTGTGATCAGAAAAAGAAAGTTCCAGATGGTGACAGCACAGGACAAGGACAATGGGTCTCACCAGGGGTGTGTGTGTGTGTGTGTGTGTGTGTGTGTTCCTCCCCACAGATACTAAAGCCCCCTTAGCAGAAGAGGTAGTGTCCCACCAGGGGACCCAACAACCTGTCATCATGGATGGTTTAATGAATTCCCCAAGGCTGTGGCTCCTGGGGCATTTCCATTTTATGACATGTTTTTATACTCCAGAGGAGAGGATTCTGAATAAAAATGCTTTTTATTATTAGCATTTGGTTAAAAAGCATCCTTCCTGAGGTGTTAAGAGTCATCCCACGCCTCACTGTGGAGGAAGCATGAGAGATCACAAGGTCCTGAAAAGCCACAGGGCCATTTGTGATCCTGGCTGTCACCCCTTGCTGATGCTCAGCTTCCAGGAGCATCTCAGTAGGGTGCTCCCTGCAATTTACACGCCCAAGCTGCTCTGGCCTCGTCTGCCGGGAACCTTAGGAAAGGCTAGTACAGGTTCTCTGCCCCAAAGCGGCTTTCCCCCTGAGAACTGTGGCTGGTGCACCCCCAAATCATTCTCCTTTCCATTGAGTTCCCTGAGACGTCTGACCCCTAGAAGTTGTTTGCCTTTCTTTCCCAACTGGTGAGGAATTTAACAGTGTGTGGTGTGTGTGTGTGTGTGTGTGTGTGTACTGTGGGGAACAACCCAAAAAAACAAAACAAAGCAAAAAGCTGAGCCACTTTGACTGCTCGGCAGGGAACTGCAGTGTCCCTGAACAACTATTGTAATCTTTTTCTGGAGGGCCACAAGTCACTGATCCTCTGGAAACAGACCCAAGTGAAGGCTGGGGGATTTAAAATTGCTGCCCGAAGCACGTGGATCTCTGTGAGTTCAAGGCCAGCCTGGGCTACAAAGTGAGTTCCAGGACAGGCTCCAAAGCTACACAGAGAAACCCTGTCTCAAAAAGCCAAAAGAAAGAAAGGAAGAAAGGAAGGAAGGAAGGAAGGAAGGAAGGAAGGAAGGAAGGAAGGAAGGAAGGGAAGAAAGAAAGAAAGAAAGAAAGAATAAAATTGTCGTCCATCCAAAGCTACACAGAGAAACCCTGTCTCGAAAAGCCTAAATAAATAAATAAATAAATAAATAAATAAATATAGAATAAAATTGCCGCCCATCACAGATGACACTGTAGTCGGGTGGGCTCTAAGGATATCATGTATCTAACACAGTCAAACTTACCAAAGCCCTGCTAGGCAGAGGCTGGGGCAGAGGGACTGTGAAGTTGCTAAGGAACAAATACATACACAGACACATAGTTTCTGTTGAGGCGGGTGAGATCAGAGATGTGCCCTCCAGACTGCACCTTTAGACTCAACACTGAGAATGGGGCAGGTCCCTTTGTGTTCTGGCCAGCTCAGACCAGAAGAAAGCAGCCATATATATAAATCCACCCCTAGGCTGGCCCTAAGAACCTTGGGTCTCATCAAAACATGCAGCTTGAAATAAAACCATTTAATTCAACATGGCTTTATCTGACCACCACTCTGGTCTCTGCCTCCTTTTAAAACAGTGGTTTTCAGCCTTCCCAATTTTGTGACCTTTTAATATAGTTTCTCATGTTGTGCTGATCCCAACCATAAAATTATTTCTGTTGCTATTTCATAACTGTGATTTTGCTACTGTTATGAATTATAATGTAAATATCTGTGTTTTCCAATGATCTTAGGCAACCCCCATGAAAGGGTCTTCTGACCCCTAAAGGGTCATGACTCACAGGTGGAGAACTGCTGTTTTAAAAGGCCCACCTGCTGCCACACCTGATGCCCTCAGCTACATCTCTGGAAGGAGAGAACCAGCCACTGCAGGTTGTCCTCTGACCTCCATATGTGCATCATGGTATGTGTACATGCACATACAGACACACAATTAATTGACAAATCAATAAATGTAATTTTTAATGTTTAAAGAAGGGCAGACAAGATGATTCAGCAGATAAAGGTGATTGCTGCCAAGCCCAAGCCTGAGAACCTGAATTTGATCCCTGATCCTTTTTGATGAAAGTCGAGAAGAGCTGTGTGGTGGTTTGAATAGGTATGACCCCACTGGCTCATGTGTTTGAATTCTTTGCCCATAGGGAGTGGCACTATTAGGAAGTGTGGCCTTGTTGGAGGAAGTGTGTCATTAGGGCTGGGTTTTGAGATCTCACATATGCTCAAGTGACACCCAGTGTGACAATCTCCTCCTTCTGCTGCCTTCAGATCAAAATGTAGGACTCTCAGCTCCTTCTCCAGCACCATGTCTGCCTGCATGCCACCGTGTCCCACCACAATGAAAACGGACTAGACTTCTGGAACTGTAAACCACCCCAATTAAATGTTTTCTTTTATAAGAGTTGCCGTGGATGGTCTGTAGAGATAGCTCAGCAGTTAAGAGCACTGATTGCTCTTCCTGAGGACCTGGGTTCAATTCCCAGCACCCACATGGTAGCTCACAACCATCTATAGTGGGGTCTGATATCCTCTTCTGGCAGAAAGGCATACATGCAGACAGAGCACTCATATATATAAAATAAATAAATCTTTAAAAGGCATTGGTGGGGGGGGGAGCCGGGTGGTGGTGGCACACTCCTTTAATCTCAGAACTTGGGAGGCAGAGACAGGTGGATCTTTGTGAGTTCCAGGCCAGCCTGGTCTACAAAGTGAGACCCAGGACAGGCTCCAAAGCTACACGGAGAAACCAAAGCTCTTCCAAAGGACTGGGGTTCAATTCCAACATCCACTATTGTCTGTAACTTCAGTTCCAGGGAATCCAACACCCTTACATGCATTCAGACAAAACATCAATGCACATTAAAAAAAAAAAAAAGTTGCCAAGGCCATGGTGTCTCTTCACAGCAATAGAAACCCTAATGGAGACAAACTGCCTCCAGAAAGTTTAAGTACACCACTTATGACATCAAATAATTAAGCCTCATAACAGAATATTAGATGGCTATTTTTTCATGACTAATTAATTTTTGATGTTGTTACTTTTGAGACAGGGGCTCATGTAGCCCAGGCTGGCCTCCAACTCATTGTGTAGCTAAGGCTTTCCTTGAGCCCCTGCCCCCCCCCACTTCCTGCATGCTTGGATGACAGACTGATGCCAGCTGACCTGAAATTGTCATATCAGCATTTCACAGTCCCACTTGATTTTCCTAGGTCTTTTAAACTTTTTTTTTTTTCTTTCAAGACAAGGTTTCTCCATGTAGTTTTGGTCCCTGTCCTGGATCTCACTCTGTAGACTAAGCTGGCCTCGAACTCATATAGATCCATCTGGCTCTGCCTCCTGAGTGCTGGGATTAAAGAGCCACTAGGCTCTTTTGAACTATTTTTATGTAACTTGAAAACAGATATATATGTTTCCCTGCAGCAAAACAAACATCTTCGAGGAAAAAAAATAGTGTAAAAATTATATATTTTTGTCCTGTAAGATTTTTAAAATCTGGTCACCAAGTGGTGGTGGCACATACCTTTAATCCTAGCACTCAGGAGGCAGAGGCAGGAAGATCTTTGTTGAGTTCTAGGCCAACCTGGTCTAGAGAGCGAGTTCTAGGACAAGCTCCAAAAGCTACACAGAGAAACCCTGTCTCGAAAAAGGAAAATTAAAAATTAAAAAAAAAAAAAAAGATTTTAGAATCTGAAGCCAGGCAGTGGTGGTACACTCCTCTAATCCCAATACTTGGAGGCAGACGCAGGCGGGTCTCTGTGAGTTTGAGACCAGCCTGGTCTACAGAGCAAGTTTTAGGACAACCAGAGAGCTACACAGAGAAACTCTATCTCAAAAACAAACAAACAAAAGATTTTAAAAAATTTAAAATCTGGATAGTTCTAGACTCAGTGACATGTAAACTGTGTGTTTGGCTCCTGGATCCTCCGGGAGTCTTGTGGAAACCCCCAGAAAGCGTTGCCTTGTGTGATACTGAGCCATCATTTGTCAGTCAGTGACCCCTCCCCCAATATCCAAAGTGAAAATGGTCCTTCCCACGGCCCAGGTTGTTAAATTCTCATTATTTACTGTCATTGCACTTGAAGGATGTGAAAACAGTGAACTAAGTGTCATTTTGCCTATGACATAATCTGTACATCAGGGACAGTTCTTAGCATTCAGTGAGAAGCCTGCATCTCACTCAGCCTGCAAAGAGCAGAGCGGGGATTTGAACCGAGGAACGTCTGGCAGCAAACCCTCAAAGCTAAGTGGCCTTTCCAAGGTGGCGTGAGTCAAGTCAACAATAAGCTGTAAAACTGTCTTGAAAAGCCGGGTGAGACATGGACGAAACAGCAGAGATTTTTGAGCAGAAAAAAAGACCCTGGGAAGTGGCTAATTAAACAACCTGATTTGCAGAGTGATGAGGCCGAGAACCAGCTCGGGTCATAAACCAGCAAAGAGATTTCAGATGAGAAGAAAGGCGTCCAGCTGCTCCCAAGGTCCCCACAGTGTGTGGTCAATCACTCAGACTCAAGAGCCAGAAGCCTGTGGCAGTCTGAGTGCCACCCCTCCACAGCCGGAGCCCTGCGAGGGGCACAAGCCCTCTACTCTGTGGTTTCTGCATCTATAGTGGAAAGATAGAGAGTGCTTATGGAAGGATTAAACAATCTTAGAACACGCCCCGCTGACTGGTGCTTGACACGCGGTGACTTCTAAATGGGTCACAAGCCTGGCTGTGACATTCCTTAAGAGGGTGCTGTTTCAGGTGGATGAACTGAACATAGGAAGAAATCCATGTGTGAAGTTTCATTTTTACCTCTTGATAAATGATTAGTGATGAACAAACATCCCCCTGTTATTTCCCCTTTCCTTTTGACAGGGTCTCACTGTGTATCCCAGGCTGGCCTTGAACTCATAATCCTTCTACCTCAGTGTGAACCATCTGGCTTGCCCGAGTTATTTGTCTAAGTGATGTATCTGCTTTTTCAATGTCCTGATTAATACCTTTTCAAAGCATTTGTGTATCTAAGAGGGAACTAGTATTTGAAGCATATAAAGACCCTTCCATTTCCCCTTATACTGTATTGTTTGTAAGACAAATAACATAATTAAGGGGCTGGAGAGATGGCTCAGCAGTTAAATGCTCTGATTGTTCTTCCAGAGGACCCAGGTTCAAATCCCAGCCCATACATGGCAACTCACAACTGTCTGTAAATCCAGTTCCAAGTGATCCAACACTCTCATATGCAGGCAAAATACTAATGCACATAAAATATAAATATGTAAATTATTTTTAAAAATCTCCAAAATTAAAATGGGCACTGCTGAACAGACATGGACTCGAAGAAGAGATACTGATTGCCAGCTCAGCATCCTTAGTCATGGGGTCTGGAAACCACAGCTGCAGTGAGATACCACTTCCTACCTCCTAGTGGGCGGGGTCAATTTAAACAAAAGGGGGCCAGGAGATGGCTCTACAGCTAAGAGCACTTACAGTGCAAGCAGGACCCTGAGTTCAGATCCCAGCACCATCTATAAAACTGGGCAAGACTGTGCTCTCTGCAGCCCAGCACTGGGGGGATGGGGGGTGGGGCACAGGAAGATGGTTAGGGCTCCAGGTTCAGTCAAAGTGTCTCTGAGAGAACAAGTCAAAGAGAGATGGAGTAGGACACTGGACGTCGGTCTTCCTCTGGTCTCTGTATCACACAGGCATGTGTATCCAAACACACATGTGCACCTAACACACCCAACACACACATATGGCCGCTGGGGTTGGATCCCTTGGAGCCTTCATAAAGGTCAAAGGAGAGAACGGATGCTACACAATTGTCCCTGGACCTCTACTCATGTGTCACACACATCACGAATGCCCACACACAATAACAAGTAAATTTAAAAAGTCAGCATCACAAGACGTTCTGTTGACAGGGCAGACTTAGGGCAGAGGTTTTCAGGTGTCTGGGAATGCTTGCAGATGCTTTTGGTCTTTGCAACCTGGGATGCAGCAGTCAGCTGGTGGACAGAGGCGGAGGAGGCTGCTAAACACCCCTGTGCATAGGACCGGCCACCCACAGGGATACCTGGCCCCAAAAGTCCAGTGTGCCAAGGCTGGGGAGCATAGCCAGGGAGTACGGGAGTTGGGGAGGGGCAGATTTTTCTGCTAGCTGAATTCTGTATTCCATGAGACTTGGATGGGTTCAGTTACTGACTAGCTCTGGTGCCACGTGTCCTGACTGCCTGCCACTCTGTGGAAACTGTCCCCCTATTGCTTCTGCGTCAAGATAAGCAGAATGGTCATTCCAAGGCTGGGGGAGTGGGTGGGGTCCAAGGTCAAGTGTCTGCAAACGAAGGAAGCAGAGGAGGATACAACTGCCCAAAGCTGAGAAGAATTTCTACACTTTTTTTTTTTAATTGTTTGAGAAACAACAAACATGGGAGCTGGAGAGAAGGCTCAGAGGTTAAGAGCCTTGGCTGCTCTTCCAGAGGACCTGGGTTCAATTCCCAGCACCCACATGGCAGTTCACAGCTGTCTGTAACTCCAGTTCCAGGGGATCCAACAGTCTCTCTGGTCTCCTCTGACACTGTCTACAGATGGTGCCCAGATATCCATGCAGACAAACACTCAAACACATAAAAACAAAACAAATAAATCTTTAAAGGTGACATGAGCTGGGCGGTGGTGGCGCACGCCTGTAATCCCAGCACTGGGGGAGCAGAGACAGGTGGATCTCTGTGAGTCCCAGGCCAGCCTGGGCTACAGAGCGAGATCCAGGAACGGCACCAAACTCGGAGAAACCCTGTCTTGAAACCCCACTCCACGCCCCCCAAAAAAGAAAAGAAAAGGTGATGTGAAGGAGAGAAGGGTTCTTGGGGGTGCGTCCCAGGGGGTTGGGAGAAGAATGATCAGTATGTGGACAGGAGGCATACTCTGAATGTGATACCAGCCTGGAGAGCTTCTATTTTAAAAACAACCCAAACTATCAAAATAAAACAGAAGGGATGGGGATTTAGCTAAGTGGTAGAGCGCTTGCCTAGCAAGCGCAGGCCCTGGGTTCAAGCCTCAGCTAAAACAAAAAACAAAAAACAAAAACAAACAAACAAAAAAACCAACAGTAAAAAAAATGTAGTAGCTCCTGCCAGGAAGTTCACATTTCAGTGTCTGAAAGGAAAATGACCCCAGAACTGCTTACACACCCAGTGAGCATGGCTGCTTTGGGGCAGATGCCGGGGTGTGTGCGTGTGCGTGTGCGTGTGCGTGTGCGTGTGCGTGTGCGTGTGCGTGTGTGTGTGTGTGTGTGTTTCTGCACAGAAGCCATCAGACCACAAAGCCAAAAATGCGGTTGGCCATTGGTGCTCTCATGGAAAGAATTTGCTCCCTCTGCTCTGGAGAAAAAAGAATTTAGCGGGTTCCAGGCCCCACTACACCTTTCATTCATTTCTTCCTCCCTCCCTCCCTCCCTAACCCCTCTTTTCTCTCTCCCCACCTCCTTGGTTTTTTGGGGTTTTTTAACATGTATTATTTTGCCTTCATGTATGTCTGTGTGAGGGTGTCAGATCTTTGAGTTACAAACACTTGTGAACTGCCATGTGGATGCTGGGAATTGAACCTGGGTCCTCTGGAAGAGCAGTTGTTATGAATTATTGAGGGTGGGGGTTGGGGTGTTGACTCCTGAGGGTATCTCGCATGTGCAGGGAAACACGTGTGCCTTTTACATCAGGACGCAGGGCGGTTCCAAGGGGTGGGATTTTCAGGGGCCCGTCAGAGTATTAACAGCAGTCAGTGTTCTTCACTGCTGAGCTACCTCTCCAGCCCCCCTTTTTTCCTGGCCTTTTGAGACAGGGTCTTTAGCCCAGGTTGTACTAGAACTCGTTCTGTAGCCCAGGCTACCCTCAAATATAGAGGTCACCTTGCCTCTGCCCATGGTGTGCTGTGATGGCCGGCCTTCACAGCCACATTTGGCTGTTAGATGTTGTTTGTTTTAAGACAAGGTCTCTCCAAACATCCCTGGCTGTCCTGGAACACATTATGGAAACCAGGCTGGCCTCGAACTCACAGAGATTTGCCTGTTTCTGCCTCCCAAGCACTGGTATTAAAGGCCTGTGCCACCATGCCCAGCTACTTGGCCCTTTAATTTTCTTTTAAAGATCATCATTACCTGAATAATTTCCATGTGTGGGCTGAGGCACACTGGCCAAGTGGGACAGTCTTAGGGAAGTCTGGGGCATCAGGATCAGCCATAATGTTGGGGATTCATGGGAAGTTCTCAGGGGATGTAGGGAGGGAAGCCCATTTGTCAGTGATTTCAGGGGATCTAAAAGCAAACGGGGTGGGGAGCTGGGTTTCTCTCAGTTTTTCAGCACAAATCCTACAAACGACTCGATATATGTCTCTACTCGCTTAATGCTTAACTTCATGACCTCACAGGAATCACTGTGTCCCGAGCAAATTTACTCAGCTCTCTGCCTCTATTTGCTGACTGTGGGTCTGGCTCACAGCCACACTGTTCTCCAACAGACAGACAAGTGGAAGGGGAGGATATGAGTACAGTTTGGCCAGGGGAAACGGACTTTATGTTTTTTATTTTTTTTGACGTGGGATCCCACTGTGTAGATCTGGCTGACCTGGAACTCAACGTGTAGGCCAGGGTAACCTCAAAGTCACCAGGGTCTGCCTGCCTCTCTCTCCCCCAGGCTGGAGGACTGACAAGATGTCTTCTTACTTGTCTGTTCATTTAGACAGTCTCCCGTATCATAGGTAGGCTGACCACGATTTCTCTATGAAGCTTAGGATGACCCTGAACAATGACTCTGTTTGCCTCACACTACCACACCTGGTTTGTGCTGTTTTGGGGATTAAAATCAGGGCTTCAGGTATGCTGGGTAAGCATGCTACTCCAGCCCTAGCTTATTTTAAGATCATGATGGTGATAATTATTTATTTTTTGTTATTTATTTTATTATTTTATTTTTTTCCAACACAGGATTTCTCTGAGTAGCCTTGGCTGTCCTGGAGCTCACTCTGTAGACCAGGCTGGCCTTGAACTCAGGTATCTATCTGCCTCTGATGCCCCAGTGCTGGGGTTAAAGATGTATACCACTACCACCCGGCTTAATTTTATTATTTTTTGAGACAGGATCTCACTGTGTAGCTCTGGTTGGCCCAGAACGTGCTATATAGACCAGGTTGGCTTCCAACCCACCGAGTGCTGAGATTAAAACCCAGCACGCTCATGCCTGGCAGCATCTGCTCTTTAAATCTTCTTCATTTATGATGGTGAACACTGTAGCATCTCCAGGACTGAACAAGCATCTTCCAGTGTCCTCAGGGGTGAAGAAGTGCCCATGTAAAATGTGGTTCATTGCTCGTGGCTCTCAACTCCTGTCATGCATGCTGACATCTTTATAGGAAGTAGATGAGGGGCTGGAAAGATGGCTGGGTGGTTAAGAGTACTTTCTGCTGCTGTAGAGGCCCCAATTTGGATTCCCAGCACTGATAGGGTGGCTCACAACCACGTGTAACTCCAGCTCCAGGGGATCCAAACTCCCTTTTCTGCCCTCCCCAGGCACCTACACATACATACCAGACACATCGACAGACTCAACTACGCAGAAATAAAATGAGAATAAATCTAAACGAACTAACAACAAATAGGAAATGGACAACTTTAGTTCCACTTGGAGAGTGACCCCAGACAACAGCAAACATTTCCAGTCCTTTCTGTGCTGAGGCTGCAACCAGAAGGAAAAAAAAAAAAAACTCACCTCAAAAGTGAACAAGGACTGCCAGGCCACAGCTTGTTATCAGTTCCCTAAACCAGGATATTGAAGTGGCTTCCTTCCCCAAATAGCTAATTAGCTGATCTCACCAGATGATACCACTTATCTTCCCTGGAGACTGAGGCCCACCTGATACCATCCCACCCGGAGCATCCCCACTCATTTTCAGATCTTTCTACAGGAGAACTATTCACAGCTTTCGGCTTCTGCTTCATGGAATTTTCTTTCACAACAAAGGTGAATGTGCTCAGCCTAAAAAGGGTTGGCGAGGAGATTAAAAATTCCTAGAGAGGGTTAGTTAGGAACGATGTCTGTGTGGCATGGTTAAGATGCAGAAAAGCAGTTTATTCTGGTTAAATGGTTGAGAGGGGGAAAAAATCTCAAGCAGAATTATTTGGTGATTTGTGGAAGTTATGAAATTCACATTTCAACATTTGAGGAGAAAGCTTTAGGAGCTGATGGATTAGCTTGCTGGTGGAGTACATGCTTAGCATGCATGAGGCCCTACCTTCAAGTCTTAGCGCCCTAAAAACAAAAACAGGGCCAGCAAGATGGCTCAGTGGGTAAGAGTTCGGCCACCAAGCCAGACTGCCAGCAAGCTAGACGACCCGAGTTCAATACCCGGGACCTGCATGGTGGAGGAGAACCAACTCCCACAAGTTGTCCTCTGACCTCCACACACGCACCAAGACACGTGCACGTGTATACGCATAAACAAATAAAATTCCAATGGTTTTTAAACTGCCACCCATGTTATACTCATATATATTATGGAGATCAAAACTGTCTCCAACCACAGGCCACTCCCCTTCCTTCATTCTGATTTGCTCCTGGGGAGCAAAGCGCGCTCGCTCTCTCTCTCTCTCTCTCTCTCCCTCTCCTGGTTTTTCTAGACAGGGTTTCTCTGTGTATGCTTGGCTTTGCTGTCCTGGAACTCACTCTGTAGACCAGGCTGGCCTCCAACTCAGAGATCCGCCTGCCTCTGCCTCCTGAGTGCTGGGATTAAAGGAGTGCTCTGGAACCGCCCGACAAGAACAAAGCCTTTAATTTTAGCAACTGAGAATTTAAACTGAGTTTCATAATTTTTTACAAATTCTGGCCCAGCCATCTATTCTCCAGTTGCTAAATACCAGAGCTCTTAAATGAACATTTTGCTGTCATTCTATAGAGTCAAGGCACAAAGGAGCCAGTCTGATAAGAATTAAGAGCTAGGAGATGGAGAGATGGCTCAGCAGTTAAGGGCACTGGCTGCTCCTCTAACCCGGGTTCAATTCCCAGCACCTACATGGCAGCTCACAACTGTCTGTAACTCCAGTTCCAGGAGACCTGATACCTTCACGCCAATGCACATAAAATAAAGTTAAAAAAAAAATTAAGAGCTGTGTGTGGTGGCGAACTCCTTTAATCCCAGCATTTATGAAGCAGAGGTGGCCGATCTCTGAGTTTGAGGTCAGCCTGGTCTACATAGTGAGTTCCAGGACAGCCAGAGTAACACAGTGAGACGTTGTCTCACACAAAAGAATGTATTTAAAAACAAAACACTCTTTTGTAGCCCAAGTTGGCCTCAAACTTGATGTGTAGCTGAAGATGGATTTGAATTAGGATCCTCCCACATCTTTTTTCCCAGTCCTGGGATGACACATGCCATCCCACTCAGTTGATTGCCATGTGTAGGATGGAAACAGGGGCTCCTGCATACTGGGCAAACACTCTACAAACTGAGTCCATCTCAAGCCTGCAGCTTACCTTTTTGGAAACAAGGGCAGGCTGAGAAGGGGAGTTGAGGAACGCCAGGCTGTGAGTCTTTGTGGCCCAAATCCATGGGTTCCAGCAGCCCCACATGCTGAGAAGCTCTCCAGCAAAGCCCCTGGGCTCCTGTGTGTTTCAGGGTTTGAGAAACACGGATCTGGGATGGGTCTTAGCTGTGATTTGAATGCAGTCATGAAGCACCTGGACTGTCCTCCATAGAACGCCGACACCAGGCCTGTGTGGAGGGTATTGGCATTAGTAGTACCCCCTGTGGTGCTGCCATCCTTGTACAGGGAATCTGAGGCAAGAGGACCAAAAATTAAAGGACTGAGAAGGCTAGAGAGGGAGTTCAAGGCCAGCCTGGGCAACTGGAAGAGATCTTGTTTCAAGATTAAAAACAAATCAACCTCTGTCTAAGCCCCAGCAAAAAGAGCACCATAAGAGACTGAGGATATAGCTTAGTGGTAGAGCACTTGCCTAGGCATGCGTGAGGCCCTGAGTTCAAATCTCACTTTGCCTAGCATGCATGAGGCCCTGAACTTAAATCCCACTAGCCTAGCATTCATGAGGCCCTGAGTTCAAATCCAATTGCAAAAAAAAAAAAAAAAGGCACCATCAGAAATTGAAAAAGATCCAAGCAATGGTGGCATACCCCTTTAATCCCAGAATCCCAGCACTCAGGAGGCAGAGGTGGCAGGTGGATCTCTGTGAGTTTCAGGCTATTCTAGTCTAAAGAGTGAGTTCTAGGACAGCCAGAAAAAAACAGAGAAGTTTCAAAAAACTAAAAAAAGGAAAAAAATTACAATAAAATATATTTTGGGGCCAGATATGTAGACACACATCTTCAATCTCCCCACTCAGGAGGCTGAGGCAGGTGGATCTCTATAGGTTTGAGACCAGGCTGGTTTTTTACAAAGCACATTCCATGCTAGCCAAGGTTACATAGGAAGATCTTGTCTCAAAAACACAACCATAACAAGCCAACGTGTGTGTGTGTGTGTATGTGTGTGTGTGTGTGTGTGTGTGTGTGTGTGTGTATGAGTTTACATACATATGGCTTTTAAATTTAAATTATGTAACATAATGGGACTGACATCAATCTTACTAAGGTAACTTTTAGAGAAAGTCCTGGTTGGACATGTCCTTTTCATTTCTCCCTGGGCATGTAGGAGACCTTGGATTCTACCCAGTGTCAGTGAGGATAGGATGGAGTAGCATCCATACTTCTTCGAGTTTCATACAATGTGTTCCAGCTGACATCAGCCCTACACCTCCCTGCAGCTTCTCCAGACCCCTTCTCCTTACCCTCTCACAATCTCATACCATCTTTTTGGTTTTGTTTATTTTTATTTTTAAACAACCCAACTGTGTCCAATCTGTGCTGACCATATATACTCTTAGGTGTGTGTGTGGACTTTTTTTAGAGAATAAATGTGGTGGGTATTGTGTTCCCTGAAATATTGTGTGTTCCCCGAAATAAACATATCTGGGGTCAGAGAACAGACAGCCACTAGAACAGAGCCAGAAATGGTGGCTAGAAAATGGGAAGAGTAAGCCAAAACAGAAGTTGGGTGGTGGTGGTACACACCTTTAATCCCAGCACTTGGGAGGCAGAGCTAGCCAGATCTCTGAGTTCAAGGCCACTTTAGAAACAACTAAGCATGGTGACCCATGCCTTTAATCCCAGGGAGTGGGGGCAGAAAGAAAAAGGTATATAAGGTGTGAGGACCAGGAACTAAAGAGGAAAAAGCATGTAGTTAGTTTAAGCTTTTGAGCAGCACAGTTCAGCTGAGATTCATGTGGAGGAGGACTCAGAAGCTTCCATCCTGAGGAAACAGGATCAGCTGAGGAACTAGCAAGGTGAGGTAGCTGTGGCTTGTTCTGCTTCTCTGATCTTCCAGCATTCACCCCAATAACTGGCCTCAGGTTTGGTTTCATTAATAAGACCTTTTTAAGTTTCCTACTACAAATAAATCTATGTAGGGGCTGGAGAGGTGGCTCAGTAGTTCAGAGCACTTATTGTTCTTGCAGGAGTCCCAGGTTCGATTCCCAGCATCCACATGGCCGCTCACAACTGTCTGTAACTCCAGTTCCAGGGGATCTGACGCCCTCTTCTGGCCTCCACAAGAACTGAGGCATGTAGTGGACAGACATATATACAGACAGGTAAAACACCCACACACATAAGATTTTTTTTTTTTTAATTCTAAGAAACATAGGGTCAAGGTATAACTCAGGGGCAGAGCCCTTTACTAGCATATATGAGACCCTAGGTTCAATCCCCAGTACTGGGGGCTGGGGGGTTTTAAAGAAATGCAACTATTATAGGTATGAGTAACTTTTTCTGGTTGTGGTAATACATGCTTGTTATCCCAAGACTTGGAAGGATGAGGCAGGAGGAGGGCCAATCTGGGCTATACAGTGAGTACCAGATCAGGCAAAGCTACAGGAAAGAACAGAGAGAGAAGAGAAAAAGGAAGGATGGGAGGGAGAGGAGGGAGGTATATTTCTGGTGCCACAGCTCCGCAATCCCAGCTACCTGGGGTTGAGCAGAGAATTGAAGGCTCAAGGGCCTCTGAGGACGATTGAGTGCCTAGGGATCAGGGATCAGGTCTCCGGATCTTTTTCAAAAAGTTGAGGGACTTGCCTCAGGAAAGGATGTGTTCCCTTGACCCTTGCAAAGCAGAGCTGCTGGACATCAATATGGGGGGTGGGTTAAAGCAGTCAGACCTACCGAAACAAAAAGGTTAGTGGGGTTAGTTGGTATTCCTCACAACCGAGGGCGGTGACTTTTAGATCAAACCAGAGCTCAGTGCTCATCCCCAGGAGCTGTCTGCAGAGGGGATGGGCCTGGAGGAGAACACTAACTGCAGAACTCTGAAGAGAAGAGGCTGAGTGGGGTGAAGTTGCCCAGGAATTCTGTGGCGACTTTAAGCAGCCACCGAGCTCAGTTTTAGGCATGCATTTGAAATCTAAGTATGTTCTGGACATGGAGCCTTTTGTGGCCAGGGGCCTGCCCAGTGGGAGCACTACAGACCCTTAAGAGAAGGACGAACACAAACAGGACAGGGGGGAGCCGCCACAGCGGCTCTTGTCTCTTGTAGGGCTGTGCTGGAGGCTTCTGTGGGATCCCTCCCCTCTCTCCATGCACTTGTCTAGGACAGTGTCCCCTCAAAGAGCCACCGTGGCTTTTATACATTTCACTTGTGACTAGGGCTACTCACCACCAAGCCACTTTGGAGGTGTGGGTGTCCTTGTTCAGATTTTCAGAATGGTGACGCTGATGTGTTTGTTGATTTAATGTTTGGTGATTTAAAAAACAGGAACTCAATGCATGGTACTTCACACTCATAACCCCAGTATTGGGAAGACAGAGACAGGGGCATCTCTGTGAGTTCCAGATCAGCCTGGGCTAGGAAGACACTCTGTCTAGTTTGTTTTGGGGGTAGGTTCTCACTGTGCAGCTCTGACTAGAACTCACTATGCAAACCAGGCTGTCCTCGAACTCACAGACATCTGCCTGCCTGTCTCTCAAATTCTGGGATTAAAGGTGTACACCACCAAGCTCAAAAGACTATCTTAATAAAACAAAATAATAATAATAATCATCATCATCATCAAGAACTGGGCTAATGCACTGGTGTTACACTGTTAGGACCTGAGCTGGGATCCCCAGAGCACACAGCACCCTAGGGCAAGACTATAATCCTGGTACCCCTACAGCAAGGCAGGAGGCACCCCTACATCAAGGTGGGAGGCACCTCTGTATCAAGGCGGGAGGCAGAGACGGACAATCCCTGGAAACTGGGGAAGTCTGAGAAGAGGAATGTATTAGACTCCTAGCCTCTGGGACAGAGGAAGCAGAGGAAAGAGAGCTTATGGGTGGTTCTTGAGGAGCACATGTGCAATCTTGGTCCTTGCCCAAGTCTGGTCTACATCTCTAGATGAATAGGTCATGCACTTTGTGAGTGTCTGCAGAAATGGAGCAGAGAGTTAAGGTAAAGATGCAACCCATGGGGAGGTAGTCTGCAGGATCCTTCTAAAGCCTGGGAACCTCCAACTGCCCTGCCTGATTCTCAAGGACTTCTCCCTAATGCCTGGGGGAGATAGTCGCCCAGCTTCAAGCAGAGTGGCACACTTCCTCTCTTGATTCTACACAGTGTTTGGACCAGTCTCCCCTCTGAGCTGCAGATGGACAGAAGTCCATGTTGTTACTCCCTGCTCTCCACTTCCTGGCCTGTAAGGGTTGGCAGGGATGTAACTTGAAATAGAGGTCTGAGGTCAGACCTGGCCTGTGGCGCCACAGTCCCCAGGGCCACACCCTGCCTGTCTCATTTCTCAGAGCCAGCACCCCAGGGCTGTTCCTGCTTCCATTGTTGATGTTATGTGACAAATTACCCCAAACCTAGCATCTTCAGGTGATAACCATCCACTATCTCATAGCTTCTGCAGGCCTGGAATCTGGGAGTGGTGCAGGCAGAAGAGCCTGGAGTGGAGTCTGTCTTAAGTGACAGTCAGGATGTCGCCAGGTGCCATCACCTGAAGTCAACTGAAAGAGATCTACCAGGTACAGACACTAGACACTCTGCCCAGCCACGAGAAGCCATTTCCAAGATGATATATGAGGTTAGCCATGGCATCTTTGGAGAAAGAGTAACTCACCTCCTGCACATTTATTGCTTGGGACAGAACTCGCTGGTAGGCTGTCTGCTTGCCATGTGTAGAGCCCTGGCATCCACCCTATCACTGCAGAAAGCGCCTTTATCGTAAAGCCAGAAGCGGTTGACTCATATGCAGCAATTAAATCTTCTCACTATGCAGCCTTGTCGGGTCTGGAACTTGCTATGTAGATCAGTCTGACCTCAAACTCACAGAGGTCTGCCCGCCTCTGCCTCCATAATGCTGGGACTAAAGGCGTGTGCCTCGGTGCCGGGATGTATTGTGTGTTAGAGTGTTCACAAAGCAGGCAGTTGTCATCACTATTTAAACTAGGAGGTGAAACATACCTCTCCTGCCATGTCCTGTTGGTGAGCAGCAGTTTGTGGTGAACTCTCTGTACACCCTTGCCATAGTGCCCATAGCATTTTAAATGGAGATGATGGGATGGCCCTGTCAGTTGAAGGGAAAAGTAGACACAGACTCCACAACCCACAACCATCACATCCATTGATCAATCTTCAAAAATTACCTTTCTCTTTTTCCGTTCTCTGCTCTTTGTCTCTGTCCTTCCTTCCCTCCCTCCCTCCCCAGTATGGTCATTGAAGATGCAAACTGGTGCTTTTTCTGAGGGTGCTGGAGACTCAAACTCAGGTCCTCAAGCTCCTGCTGCAAAACACTTTACACCCTGAGCCCCAGAAGGTGGTTTAACGAGAGGTCGATTCATCTCTGCCAAATTTGGCAGCCTGGTGATGAGACCCAGGCTTAACATGTCCCCAGTCATCCTGAGGGTAAGATCCTATGTAGGCAAACTGCCCAGGACTCTTCAGACATGTGTCATGGAAGAGAAGAAGTGGAATGGGGATGGACTACTGTGCCTATCTTTAGGCCAAGTCTCACGGTGTAGCCCTGGCTTCCCAGGAACTTTCTTTTTGTGTTTTGGTTTTTTTGTTTATTTATCTGAGACTGAGTTTCTGTGTGTACCCCTGATTGTCCTAGAACTCACGCTGTAGACCAGGCTGAATTTGAACTCACAGAGATCTGCCTGCCTCTGCCTTTTGAGTGCTGGGATTAAAGGCATGCGCCACCACTCCTGGCTGTCTTTCCTTTTTTCTTCCTTCCTTCCTTCCTTCCTTCCTTCCTTCCTTCCTTCCTTCCTTCCTTCCTTCCTTCCTTTCTCTCTCTCTCTCTCTCTCTCTCTCTCTCTCTCTCTCTCTCTCTCAATCTGGTTTCACTATGTAACCCAGACTGGTCCAACTCATGATCCTCCTGCCTAGACCTCCTGCGTGTTGGGATTACAGGTGTTCTCCATGATTTCCAGCTTTGTTCTGGTTTTAACAGGGATACATGGTGCGTGGGCAGGTATCTCAGTGGTAGAACACTTGCCTGGCATGTACTACATCCTTGGGTCACTTCTCTCCCAGCATCAAAATAAAACAGGAGGTAGAGGCGACATAATGCTGAAGAGATGACTCAGTGGGTAAGAGCCCTTACTCTGCAATCATGAAGATTCCTGTGCATCCATCTAAAAAGCTGGGCAAGGCTGCTTGTGCCTGTAGCCCCAGCATTGGGGGGGTAAGACAGGTGGATCCGGAGAGCTCAGTGGCCAATCAGCCTGGTCCAAATTGTGAGCTTAGAGTTCAGTGAGAAGATGGGTGTGGTGGTGCACACCTTTGATTCCAGCACTAGGAGGCAGAGGCAGAGGCAGGTGGAACTCTGTGAGTTCAAGGCCAGCCTGGTACTTAGTGAAACCCTATTTTATTGAAAAAAGAAGGGGAAAGGAAGAAAGGAAGAAATTAGGTGCGAGACCCCAGCTAAGGACAACAATGACAAGAGTGACTGAGGAAGGCACACCACATCCTGTTCTGGTCTCTGAACACACGCATGTGAGGAGGCACACCCGCCTACTTATGTGCACTCACACACAGAGAGATACAGAACAAAAACCTCACTCACAGCTTCTACAAACATTAAGGAATGGAACTGTTGATTCCCTGATATATCAGTCCACATCTGTACCCCTGGTGAAGCAGCACACTGTGTCCCGGAGGTCATGCCACCGATCAAAAAAGCAGAGAAGGAGCTGGTGAGGTTACTTAATTCGAAAACACACTGGACTCCGAGGTCGGCCTTCAGGAGCCGCGTGGCAGAAGGAGGGGAGAGCCAACTCCCACAGTTTGTTCTCTGGCCTCATACATGTGCAAGAGCACACGACCCACCCTACCCCTCCCCACCCCACTCCACCCCCAGCACACATTCTATACACATACTAACTCATACACATGTGCACATAGCACACACACATGCACAAAACATACCCTCACACACACATGCACACACAAACACATAGATGAGTAAATAAATGCAATTTGAAACAAGGCGGAGATGCTGCAGGTAGCATGAGTTATTCAGGGTTGAATAAACCGATCTGTTTTCAGCTTCTGGTGATGATCAAGTGTGAACTGAGCGAACCAGATGGCAAAGATGCTGGGACAACCTGGGTGTGGTGGTGTATGCTTGTCCACCGGCTCTCAGGAGGGAAGGCTATGAGTGTGAGGCTAGCCTGGGATAGGTAGGGAGACCTTGTCTCAAAAAACAAAAAAAGAGGAGGAGGAGGAGGAAGAGGAGGGTGATATTTGGGAAACACTGTGGTTATATACAAATCATGTTTTAGCTACATAACCTGAGGGTTTTAGTGACAATTCACAGGCTATAATGCCAAGTTCCTAAGGAAATGTAAATGACAAGTGGTGTTTACGGTCGTCCCTGAACACACATAATCTCTCTTCTCAGAAGCCAGGCAAGGGTGGGCCTGGTCAGTCTCCGGACCCAAAGCAAACACCTTAAGCATAGTCATCATGGCAGCTGATTCAGCCACCAGGGGCTTTGAGATAGGATCTACCCTAGTCTTTCTGTGGATCTGAGCTCTTTCAGAGAGAAACAGAGAGAGAGAGAGAGAGAGAGAGAGAGAGAGAGAGAGAGAGAGAGAGATCTAGAAGCCAGAGGAGTGTCCCCAGCAAACACCTGGTGCCACCTGTTTCTTCTTAGCATATTCACTGTGTTACAAACAAGGGCGATTGTTTATTCATTTACCATTGTTCTGTTATCCTGTGGGCCTCAGACTTGGCCCATCTTTTCCCTTCAACTGTCCAAGCGCTGGGGCTCCAACAGCAGCTATGAGCCGCCATACCTAGTTTAGGAAAGTGACTTTTTTAATTAACTAATTAGTCAGGTTTTCTATTTGGGGCAGGGCTTCATGTAGCTCAGGCTAGCCCCGAACTCACTATATAGTCAAGGATGACCTTGAATTCCTGATTATCCTACTGCAGGCCTGGCTTGTTGAGGGTGATTTTATTATTTATTTTATTTGAGGGTGATTTAAATATGTAGTAATATTTTGAGGAAACAAGACGTGTCCCCGGGCCAGTCCCTTGTGTCCCATGTCCATGTTCGGGTGATTCAGAACGCTGGCATTTGAAGGCGCTGTTCCACTTCACTCTGGGACCTCCCTGGAGCCTCCTGCGAGTGAGAACGGATAGGCTGGAATCTGCTTTCTCTTCTTTTTTTACCCGCCAAGATTCAGCCTGGATTCAGATATCACAACGGGCCTATGGACTCAACCACTTTTCAAACATTCTCTGTTTCTTCTCCAGAAAGGGAGCAGGCAATTGGGTGGAGGTGATATGGAAGTGGGTGGCTGTTAGGCCGTTTCTGATTGGGTAGTGATGGGATGGACCCAGGGTGGTTTGTTAGACTGTTTCTGTTCATGAAAATGATCAAACGTCGTCACTACTGGGATGTGATCAGTTAATTTTCTGGATGATGAGCTGGGAAGAGAAGTTGAGAGAGCAGAACCGTGGATAAGGATGTATTAACAGCTCAGTTCCTAGTGCACTGGCCCAGCATTCATAAAACTCCAGGTTCAGTCCCCAGCACCACACCTGTGATCCCAGCTCTTTGGAGGCTTGGGCAGGAAGCTCAGCCATTCAGGGTCATCCTTAGCTATGGAATGACTGGGCTAGCCTGGGCTGTTTCAGGGTTTGTCTCAAAAGGAGGAGGATAAACAGTTGGTCCCCAAGCCCAACACCACAACAGCAAGGATCTTTAGAGCTTCTGGCGGCTCTCAGTCCGCAATCTTTGGCACTTAAAAGACAGCACTGTTAATAGATACACGGGACTCAGCAGGTCCACACTTGATATCAACAAAGGGATTTTGGAAGACTCAAAGTCCACGGGTGAACCCCTCTCTACGAAGTGAATGCCTTAGGTTAGAATCCAAATCAGTTTGTCGCTCAGCTGTGGGACCCAGAGTACAGACCCGGATTTCACAATAGAAACTTCATATCTCTTTTTTTTTTCTTCTCAAAACATAGTTTCTTTCTATTTAGTCCTGGTTGTCCTGAAACTTGCTTTTTTCTTTTTTGTTTTTGTTTTTGTTTTTGTTTTTTTGAGACAGGGTTTCTCTGTGTAGCTTTGCGCCTTTCCTGGAACTTGCTTTGTAGACCAGGCTGGACTCAATTCACAGAGATCCACCTGCCTCTGCCTCCCGAGTGCTGGGATTAAAGGCATGCGCCACCACCACTTGGGTTTGTTTATTTATTTATTTATTTATTTATTTATTTATTTATTTATTTTGGTTTTTTGAGACAGGGTTTCTCTGTGTAGCTTTGCGCCTTTCCTGGGTCTTGCTCTGTAGACCAGGCTGGCCTCGAACTCATAGAGATCCACCGCCCAGCCATTTTTGTTATTTTTAATTCTATGTACGTGAGGTTATATGTGTGGGTGTTCAGACCTGGTGATGGTCCCTGAAGTTAGTGAGCTCTGAAAACAATTATAGCAGTTACTATTATTAACTTAGAACTTAAGCTCTCACAGATTAACCAATTCCTTGTTATCTGAGCTGACCCCTCATGGATGGAATGTTTGTTTAAGTGACATGTCAAAAAGTTTTTGCTGTTCCTGGGACAGCGACAGATTGTTCAGGGATGGTTGGTTCCACTGACTGTCAGGATTGTCACACTAAAATCGCCCAGGAAGAATGGACACCAATACTGAGCTTGAGTGAGAAGGACAGAAAAAGGAGAAGAAAGGAGAAAGGGAAGAAGGGGCAGGTGTGGGAGTGGGTACACGAAGTCCCAGTACTTCATGACAAGCCTGGGCTACACAGTGTGTTTGAGTGGAGTTTGGGCAAGGTGACACCTGTCTAAGTAAATAAAAAGAAGTAAATAAACAACAATAACAAAAACCAAGAGAGGAGAGAAGGAAAGAGAGAGATCTAATTCCTCACAGGAAAGAAGAGAGAATCACTGTGCATTCCAGTCGCTGGCTTTTTCTGAAGAGTAGCTGGTTCATTCACAAATCACTACAAGCATGGGCTCTGAACCCAGTTATCACCCGCTCCCCAATAGATAAGCAGCTGAGACACAGCAGTCTTCCCTCAGGCATTGCCCTGAAGTAGCCCTCAGGTACAGCAACACCTTCCCTGGGGGCTGTCAACAATGTCCAGTGTTTCCTATAGGCATTCAAATGTCAATCCAGGGGATGCCAACCCAGGAACTAGTGAGTTCCGTGGGTTTACTCACAGAGCATGAGGGAGGGGTTACTTATAAGGGTGACCACAAGCCAAGGAAGCTACCCAGCATGAGGATGGCTCCCTCAGAGCAGCACTGATGGAGTTCCCAGCTCAGGTTCCTTTCTACCGTGTATACACTCTAGCACCTCCTGAGACCGCTGGGCCACAAGGCCACGAGGCCATATGCAGTTAGGACAGAAAACCACAAGAGTGGCAGGGGGCAGAGACTGGAATCTCAGGTGAGGGTCCAGTAACCCTCCCCACCCCCTCCTGTGAGGAAAGGTCAACAGATAACAAAGCTAGAACTCAAGGGTCTCTGAGAGAGCAGTCGCCCACAGTATCTGCAACGGACGAGGCTCGCTCACCACAGCATCGGCAACCGGCGAGGCTCCTTCACTTCGGTTCATTTTGTTTGCAGTTCACAGTGGTGGGAATCGGTCCTGCAGATAACAGTGGAAAACATTTAATAAGTAATAGCGCCTCTGTCCACCCAGGAACTCTCCTCCTTTTCTTCCCACACTGGGGGTCCCTATATGTTACCCAGGCTGCAATTCTCTTGGGGTTATAAGTGTGGGTCACTATGCCTGGTGCTTTCTATATATACATGAGTTCTCTCCCACCTCTCCCTCCTTCCCCCCCTCCTTCCCTCCTCTCTGTTTCTGTGCTTTGAGCAACAATCCTCAGACCAATGACGCTCACAAGACTTCAAGAAAGTTGTCATTCAGGAGGAAAACCAGAAAAACAAAACCAGAAGACCCCAGGCCAGCCATTGAACTGATTCGAGGGGAAAGTATTGTCAACCATTTGTCATGTAAGTCAAATGAAAAACTGCTCACACCTTTTTTTTTTTTTTTTTTTTTTGGTTTTTGGAGACAGGGTTTCTCTGTGTAGCTTTGTGCCTGTCCTGGAACTCGCTCTGTAGACCAGGCTGGCCTCGAACTCATAGAGATCCACCTGCCTCTGCCTCCCGAGTGCTGGGATTAAAGGAATGCACCACCACTGCCTGGCTCAAACCACCTTCTAATTGTTCTGCTTACATGGAACTGACTCTGTGATGGGAAGATTTGGGGTCCCAAAACCAAACCAACACTGGTAAAGCATTTAAAGGAGCTATTTCTATGTGATTCTCTTTGGGGTGCATGTGGGAGTGAAAACAGGCTTGCATTGGTTCTATTTGGGGCTCACTGGAAGACAGAGGAAGTTGAATGTCTATAAGGAGAAGACTCACTGGGAGTGGGGGGGAAGAAAGAAGGACAACAGGAAACCTCTTCAAAATGTTTAGTTGTTAGTAACAAACCAGGCAAATACAGAGGTGGAGGGGAGTGGGGGGAGGAGGGGAGGGGAGGGGAGGGAAGTGAGGGGTCTGGACAAAGGAGACCTACCCCTCCACCAGGAGGACACTTCCTGGAGGATTCTGGGTATTTGTCCTCTTGCTTTCTACTTCTTCGCTGCCTCTGATTTTATGTGACTGTACACCTTATGCCTGAGAGTGAGAACCAAGGGGATGAGACCACCGTGAGGGTTGGGAGGTCGTCTCCAGCCAGGGCTCAGGAGAAGACAGAAAACTCCCGCCGTGAACCTTCAACCTGAAACGTTTGCAGTCTGGGGGGATTATAGAGGTGACAGAAATTATGACCCTGGATGTATTCACTTGATCACAGTTTACCACTTAAAATTGTTAGTTCATAGGTCAGACTTGGGAGTTGGTGCACACCTATAGTCCTAGCATTCTGGAGGAAGAGGCAGGAGGATCAAGAGTTCAAGGTCACACTCAACTATGTAGTGAATTTGAGGCCAGCCTACTCTACATAAGACCCTGCCTCAAAACCAAAGCAAAAAACCTCAAGTAAATAGTAAATGGAAACCGGGTGGTGGTGGCTCACACCTGTAATCCCAGCACTTGGGAGGCAGAAGTAGGTGGATCTGCTTGGAAAGCTGAGGCAGGGGAATCTTGAGTTCCAGGCCAGTGTGGGAAACAGAATTTATTCTAGGCCAGCCTAGAAAATGTAGTGAGACCTCGTCTCAAAATAAAAATAAGTAAATAAACAGGGCTAAGAATGTGGCTCAGTGGGAGAGTCATGTCTTATGTGCCCTGAGCTCTGGGTTGGATCACCATCATACCAGTCCTTTCCCCAGCAAAAGTTAAGAAGCAACTGAAACTGTACCATCCATTCATTCAGTATCCCGCATCCATCTATCACCCATCCATCCATCCGTATTCATCCACCCATTCTATCTGTCTATCCATCCATCCATCCTTATTTATCTACCCATCCTATATGTCTGTCCATCATCCATTCACCTTCCTTCCTGCCATCCAAGATCCATCTATCCATGTATCATAAATCCAACCATCATTTTCTTCTTTCTATCAGCATCCTCCACCTAAGATGTGGCATAATGTAGAGGCAGAAACATGGGCTTAGAGCCAAATTGCTTAGGTTTGATACCAGACTCCAGCTCTCTAACTAAGAGTGGCTCTATCTCCCTGTCTCACCGTCCCCATCCATAAAATGGGCACACCAATAGCACCTGTCTACAGCAGACAGAGTAATAGGCTCTATAGGAACCCGGATCCTGATGCCCAGAGACCATGAATATATTGTTTTCTGGCAAGTAGGGCTTATAACTTCAGATGGAATTATGGCCTCTGATGAGCTGTGGGACAGATTTACCGAATTACTTGAGTGTTCAGATTAGCACAATGTGGGTGTGCAGAGGTGGATATAGGGACGAGAGAGATGACTCAGTGGTAAGCAGCACTGTCTGTTCTTGCAAGGACCTGGGTTCTTGGCCTTTAATTCCAACACACTGGAGGCAGAGGCAGGGGATCTTTCTGAGTTTGAGTCTGGTTTATATAAAGAATTCCACAGGGCCGCACAGTAAGACCTTGTCTCAAAATAAATAAATAAAGATACCAGGTAGTCGCTGTTAACTGTCTAATGAATGAATGAATGAATGAATGAATGAATGAATGAAACCACTATGCTGCAGCTTGAACCCTGAGTGTCACATGCCTTTTAGCAAAGTTCTCCCCTGAGTTACCTGCAGCTCTTTGGTGGTGTTTTATGCAAATGACCCATTGGCCAGAGGAGGAGCCTGTGCTTGATGTTTCCAGGCTCCTCTGTTAGGGCTGAAAAGAGATTTTTCTAATGAAAAGAAATACATATTACTTTCTATTAATTTCTGTGCATGATTTCGAAGCTCAGCCCCTCCTTTGTTCAAGCACTCATTCCATCTTGTGTGACAGCCTCAAATCTGGGTCGATCAGCAAGCTTAGCTGCTTTTGAGCGCACAGAAGCAGTGACTGGCTCCATGAGGTTCCCTTACCCCAGCTGGAGTGGCTCCTGGGAGTGGCTTCTCCATACATCGTAAAGTTATCATCTTTAATGAAAATATGCCCGCTGCAGGGGAGAGGCTCGGAGCCATTTGCTCCTTTCCTGTCAGCAGCGGGAAAGGACTACAGCTTGGGCAAGGCTGAAGGGTTTTATTGTCACATCGTAAATGAGCAAATGGCGTCTGTTAATACAAAGCCTGTGTGAGAGCCCTAGTCTGGGGGAGGCCATCAGAGTGTCAAAATGGATTTTGATTAACTTGGGTCCACGTCTTTTTTATTTTGCTTCCTTCGCTCTATAGCATACAAATGCTATTAAAAAAAACAAAAACAAAAAACAAAACAAAAAAAGCATCCAAACAGGAAGCTGATGGCCATTAAAACCTGCAGGGCCACCCCTTACTGATTGACAGCAAATAGTCTGCATCAAACCCATAACTAGGCAGAGGGACATATTTGCACACTCAGGCTGGGCCTGTTTTGGGGTTCTGCGCACAATTTTCTCCTGCCTAAGTGTTAATTCTCACAGAGTTTTCATATTTGGGTCATAAAATATCTTCTAGACACTGGTAAAAATGGCTGAGGTGTTTATGGGCTGTAAAAACACGGATGGCAAATGCAAAAAAAAGGATCATCCAGAGTCCCGCCTGGAAGGAGCACCCAGGAGTGGAGGAGGGGAGGCCAGAGCCCCGCCCACCCCCTTCACCACCCTGGAAGTCGTTAAGGGGTGTGGGTCTCATAAAGATGTTTACTAAGTGGTCCCACCGATTTAGGCCTGGGCAGGTGTGGGGACACTACTAGGCTGGGTGGGAGAACTGGAGTCTGGCTGCTTAAGGGACCACTTTCTCCTCTGAGGCCCGAGAGGATCACCGAGCAGCCTCAGGCACAGAGAACCTGGAAGGGAATTTCAGAAGCACCTCACATGGGCAATTGCTAACAGATTCCAAATCTGGACATCAGTTGTCTGGGACCTGACAGACCCAGCGGAAGTGTCGTCCCAGGGACCCTCACCCCTCAGTGGTGGTCTAGATTTGTTCTGATCTGCAAAGAGATCCTTTCCTTCTTTCTTTCTTTCTTTCTTTCTTTCTTTCTTTCTTTCTTTCTTTCTTTCTTTCCTTCCTTCCTTCCTTCCTTCCTTCCTTCCTTCCTTCCTTCCTTCTTCCTTGTTCTCCAATATTTATAGTGAAACTTACCATTTTTGTTTTACTTTTATTACATCTTTTTGTTTTGTTTTGTTTTGTTTCAAGACAGGGTTTCTCTGTAGCTTTGGAGCCTGTCCTGGAACTCGCTTTGGAGACCAGGTTGGCCTTGAACTCACAGAGATCCTCCTGCCTCTGCCTCCTGAGTGCTGGGATTACAGGCATGCGCCACCACTGCCTGGCCTTGTTTAAGGTTTATTTATTATTTATTTTTATGTGTATGAATGTTTTTCCTTTTGTGTTTTTCTGTGTACCACGTGGGTGCCTGGTGCCCACAGAGGTCAGAATTGAGCCTTGGATCCCCTAAAACTGGAGTTAAAGCCAACAGTAAGCAGCCATGGAGGTGCTCGACACCGCACCCACTTCCTCTGCAAGAGCAGTAAGTGCCCTCTGTACAGAGGCACCTGTCCTCCAGCCTCCACTTTATTAGGGACAGGGTCTCTCAGGGAACCTGGAGATGAATGATTTAATTAGATTTCAGCAACTTCCTGTCTCCCCTCCCAGCACTGGGAAGATGTGATGCACTCCCCATTTTTGGAGCTATGAACACACATGTCCTCATGGAGAGAGCACTTTACTGATTGAGGCATCTCCCCATAAGGGAGCCTTTCATGTAGTCCAGGATAGCCTTGAAGTCATTGGTTAGCCTTGGAATTCTGGTGCTCCTGCCTCTACCTCTAGAGTATAAGATTTATAGATTTGTGCAACCACCTCAGGCTAAAGTTACTAGACGTTTGTTGCTAGGGAGCTGGGGCCCAGGGCCTCAGTGCATTCTGGGAGATCACTCTATCACTTAGCTATAGTCTCAGCCCTGACGTCCTGCTCTAGGTTTAGTGAGAGACTCTGTCTCAAGGGAATAAGGCAGACCATGATACACAAAGACACCCAGAGTCCTTATCTGGCCTCCCTATGCACACACACAAGGTGCACACCTGTGCACACATAGGCTCCTCGCCCCCCAAATAAAGAACACAACACAAAATGATAAATAAGTAAATGATTTTAGGGGCAAAGAAAATAGCACACTGTATAAGGTTTAGTTGATTTGCTCTGCTGTTTGTAGAAGTGTGCTGCAGGGGGTTAGAACAAAGTGAATGATTGCCTGAGGTTATTTAGAAGTGTCAGCAATTAGTGAGCCAGGTGAAGGGTACAGGGTCACTTTGTTATTCATAGAATTTAAAACTTTCCACAATGAAAAGTCCTAGGAAAATGCCAGATTCAAACACAGTGCTGAGAACCTAGGAGGCTTCGAAGCCCCATGAGTTCTGGCTTTCCTCTGGACCAATAAAAGCAGAAGATCCAGGGGGGCTGCAGTGGGCAGGATGAAGGCTGCAGTGGGCTGGATGGAGGCTGCAGTGGACAGGATGCAGAATGCAGTGGGCGGGATGGAGGCTGCAGTGGGCGGGATGGAGGCTGCAGTGGACAGGATGCATAATGCAGTGGGCAGGATGGAGGCTGCAGTGGGTGGGATGGAGGCTGCAGTGGGTGAGATGGGGACTGCAGTGGGTGGGATGGAGGCTGCAGTGGGTGGGATGGAGGCTGCAGTGGGCTGGATGGAGGCTGCAGTGGGTGGGATGGAGGCTGCAGTGGGTGGAATGGAAGCTGCAGTGGGTGTGATGGAGGCTGCAGTGGATGTGATGGAGGCTGCAGTGGGCTGGATGGAGGGTGCTGGCTTTCATTGCTCTAAGTGACTCCCAAGTACAGTGACCTTGAAAGCCCTTCTTGAAAAGGCTTCTGGAATGTTCTTTATGGGTTACCTTTCTGTAACCCATAATTTTCTGTCTCTGCAAAATCACTCTTAGTTCCTATGGTGATTTCATAACCATCCCCTCTAAATGGTCAGTTCTCTCCCATCTGCCAGTTCCTGAATAACCACTCAGAGGCTTAATATCACTTATAAATACCTAGCCGGTAGCTCAGGCTTATTACTGACTAGCTCTTAAACTTAAATTAACATATATATATATATATATATATATATATATATAAAACAAACATATTAATATATAAAATATATATATTTTGGCTTTTTGAGACAAGGTTTCTCTGTATAGCTTTGCGCCTTTCCTGGGTCTCACTCTGTAGACCAGGCTGGCCTCGAACTTAAAGATCCACCTGCCTCTGCCTCCTGAGTGCTGGGGTTAAGGCATGTGCCAATCTATGTTTAGGCACATGGCTTGGTACCTCTTCTCAGCACAACATCCTCATCTTGCTTCCTCTGCTTCTAGCTGGCGACTCCTGACTCCGCCCTTCCTCCTCCCAGAATTCTTAGTTTGGTTGCCGGGCCAAAACTTCCTGCCTGGCTACTGGTCAATCAGCGTTTTATTAAACCAATTCAAGTAACAAATCTTTACAGTCTACAAAAGGATCATTTCACAGCAATTCCCCAGATGAGTCATTTTCAAAGTATCAAGGGAAGAAACCTCCAATCCTATCATATACTAGAATTGGAGGGTGTCTTGTTATAAAGAAACAAATGGGGCCAGGAAGGCCATTCAGGGGACGAGGGCACTTGACACCAAGTGTGGACAGTGATGGAGAGAACCAACTCTTCCAAGTTGTCCTCTGATGCTAAATAAATATGTTTAAAAGAAAAAAAAAAGAGCTAGGCAGGGTGGCACCTGCTTGTCCTCTCAGCACTGAGAAGGCAGAGACAGGCAGGTCCCTGGGGAACAGTCTCGACACATTATCCAACTTGATACACTTCAGGCGAACACGAGACCCGCCTGTGTCAGAAAACATGGTGGACACCAAAGGAATGATCCCCAAGGTTATCCTCTGGCCTCCACACAGATGTGTACGCAGATACAGATAGACAGAGACACAAAAAGGGGGGTGGTGGACAGATGGCTCAGAGGTTAAGAGCATTGGCTGCTCTTTCAGAGGTCCTGAGTTCAATTCCCAGGACCACAGGGTGGCTCACAACCATCTGTAATGAGATCTGGTGCCCTCTTCTGACATGCAGACACACATGCAGGTGGAACACTGTGTACATAATAAAGAAATAATTTTTAAAAATAAAGAAAAATAAAAAAGAAGGTCACCTATAGCTGGGTGAGACTGGGAGACTGAGGCACATGGGTTGTTAAGAGTTTAAAGCCAGCCTGGTCTACAGAGTGAGTTCCCAGGGTACCCAGGGCTACACAGTGAGATCTTGTCTCACAAACAACAACATCAACAAAACAAACAGACAGAAAGCATCTTGGGTAGAAGAGGAGTATGTGAATGGCTCACCCTGTTGTTGTTCATGTTTGTAGTGATTTGAAAATTTCCATAATACAGCTCAAACGAAAAAGGAGGGTCTGAAGAGATGGCTCAGCAGCTCAGTTGAGAGTGAGTGCTCACTGCTGGGCAGGAGAGATGCTCAGCGGTTTAGAGCACTGGCTGCTCTTCCAGAGGACCCAGATTCGAGTCTCAGCACCTACATGGCAGCTCACAACTGTCTGTAACTCCAACTCCAGGAGATTTGACACCCTCACACGGACCTGCAGGCATAGCTCCAATGCATATAAAAGAAAAATAATTTTTTTTGAAAGAGTGCACACTGCTTTTGTAGCAGCCCTGCTTTGGTTCCAGCACTCATGCTGGGGCTCACAACCTCCTGTAACTCCAGTTCCAGAGGACCTGATGCCCTCTTCTGGCTTCCGTGGGCACTGCATGAAAGTGGTGTGCAAACACATACAGGCATAAATTCATTTTTTAAAAGAGGAGAAAAAGAGAAGTTGGGACATGAAAAGATTACATGACTTCCCTGGGAAATGACAGCATATTTCTTTAAAAATATTTCTGCTTTGTTTTCTCAAAAAATTGACTTTCTGTTTGATCAGCTCAAGTCGAATGTAAAGTGAGGAATATTCTATTCTGGGGCTCTCAGCTGTGTCAGGACTCCCTCTACCCCCCACAAACCAACCAACCATCCAAAACAAAAGGACAAAAGGGCTTAACAGCGTCCTAAGAATTAATGAGGAGGGAATAATGTCTGAGCTGCAGTTATGACCTTTGTTTGCTTAAAAACAACACAAAAGAAATTTCTAGCTTTGATTTTCTTTCTTTTTTTCTTTTCTTTAGGATAAGGTCCATTTCAACCCCCCCCCCCCACCCGCTCCCCAGGAGTTACAGAATTTTAGTTACTGCTAAAGGGGACTAATTTGAATACTTGTTCTCCAGAACAGAGACAAGAATCTTAGAGCTGTGCTGGTTTTGGGGTTTTCCCTTTCAGTGTCTGTGTGTTCTCTTCCCTTTAAATTTTCGTTTTGTTTTAAATACAACCATAAAACCACAATTTAGTGTGTCATTCTCCTTAGTACAGAGTGAATGCAAAAGCCACACCAGGGCACTGGGCCCTGCATTCAAGTTTGGTGGGGGGGTGGGAGGTGGGGGGTGGGGGTGGGGGTGGGGTTCATTTGCTTGGGTGTGATTTTGAGGGAACCTGAGTAGCTAAAATTTCAATGAAGTCAGCTCTCTGTGTTTCTCTCTCATTGTCTTTCTATTGACCCAACAAACAGGACTCTGTGTGGTGATGGTTTAAGGCCAGAGGAAAAGGAGACCAGAGACCCTGGCAGCATTTCTTACTTGCAAAGAGGGGAGAGGAGAAGGTATTTATTCCTGTCAATTATTGACACCTCACTGTGGAGGCCAGATAATCTTTCTTTCTCCCCCACTGTCTCTGTTCTGGAACCCAACTTTGCATTAAGAAACAATTGACAACCCAAAGTATGGGAAGCAAGTCCTTTGTGTACCAGAATCAACCCTTTTTCCTCCGGGCTCGCCAAAGCTGTTCAAACAAGAGCTCCGTTGTCCCTTTCAGAAGCGGATAATAGGAAACTGAAATGAAATCTGGAGGTCGTTTGGCCTCTTCCACTCAGAAGTAGACATGCCCGCTCCAACCCCCGGGGCTTGTTAACACAAGATGAGTTATCCCCCCTCACGATTATCTCAGCAGTTAGAGGGGACGCCCAGTGCTCTGGGAAGCCGTAGGACGGAATAGATTCATCATCTTAGGATTCTGACTCAGAACCAGATTTTTCAGGTCCCGTCAAACAGGCTTTATCTGAACCAAAATAAAAGTCATGGTGGTCAGAACACCAGCCAGCATGACAGCAACCGATGTTTATTCACTGCTTGGTGTAACATTTGGTGAAGACTATGGTGTCCACTTCATACCGAGATGAGTGAGGACCAGAGAGACAGGGGCTTCTCAAGGTGAGCCTTGCAGTTGGAAGTAAAATCTGGACTACTTTAGAAGTTATCTTTTTTTTTTTAATGGTTTATTTATTTGATTTTATGAACATTAGTGTTTTGTCTGCATGTATGTCTGTGTGAAGGTGTCAGATCCCCTGGAACTAGAGTTACAGACAGGTGGGAGCTGCCTTGTGGTCCTTGGGGAGAGCAGCCAGCGCTCTTAACCACTGAGCCATTTCTGCAGCCCCCTAGAAATTACCTTATTTTTTCCTCCTCTGTGAAAATTAGTGTACTGGCTGGTTCTGTGCATCAGCTTGACACAAGCTAGAGTCATCAGAGAGGAAGGAGCCTCAGTTGAGGAAATGCCTCCATCAGATCCAGCTGTAAGGCATTTTCTCAATTAGTGAGCAACGAGGGAGGGCCCAGCCCACTGTGGGTGGGGTCATCCCTGGGCTGGTGGTCCCGGGTTCTGTAAGAAAGCAGGCTGAACAAACCATGGGAAGCAAATCAGTAAGCAGTACCCCTCCACGGCCTCTGCATCAGCTCCTGCCTCCAGGTTCCTGCCCTGCTTGAGTTCCTGTCCTGACTTCCTCTAATGATGGACTACAATGTGGAAGTGTGAGCCAAATAAATCCTTTCCTCCCCAACTTCCTTTTTAGTCATGGTGTTTCATCACAGCAATAGAAGCCCTAACTAAGACAATTAGCCATTACTATTTTTAGACAGGATCTCATTATGTGGTCTTAGTTGACCTAGAACTCTCTATGTAGACCAGGCTGGCATTGAACTCACAAAGTTTGTCTGTTTGTCTCTGCTTTTCAGAGTTCTGGGATTAAAAATATGGGGGTTGGGGATTTAGCTCAGTGGTAGAGCGCTTGCCTAGCATGCACAAGACCCTGGGTTCAGTCCTTAGCTCTGGCAAAAAAAAAAAAAAAAAAAAAAGTGTGCCACTTTGCCTGGCTAGCACATCTTTTCCCCCTCTCTCCCTCCCTCCCTCCTCCCTCTCTCCCTCCCTCCCTCCCTCCCTCCCTCTCTTCCTTCCTTCCTTTCTTTTTGAGACACGGTCTCTCACTGAGCTCATCGATTTACTAAACTGGCCAGCCAGTGAGCCCCAGGGATGCTCCAGTTTCTACTTCCCCTGCGACATTTAGGCAGGTTTTGGGGCTTGAACTCAGGTACATGTCACCCTTGCGGATCAAGGACCTCCTGGACTGAGCTATGTCCCCAGACATCCAGGTATTTATCATAGCAAGAGAGTTACTATTCTTTTATACTTTTATAGTATAGTAGTCTGAGAGTTTCCAACACATTGAGTGAAGGAAGGATCCACTGAGGTTTACAGAATCTCAGCGCTGCCCCTTAATTTACCGTCTTCATTAATACCAACCAACCAGGAGTCTTGGCTGGCACAGGCCTAGCCCCGTGTCCCTCACCCTGGGGTGTCCCTCACCCTGGGGTGTCCTCCCACCCAGTCCTCTCCCTGAAGATAGGCGGCAAGGGAATGACTACTGAGCAAAAACTACATTCCAAAGGTCACAGTGTCTTTTCTGGAGAGACGGCTGGTGAGGCTGGAGCAGTTGGGACTGTAACTGAGATAGGCTGTGGCGCCTTGGCTGGGGTCCCTGCTGAGCCTGAGCCTGGATTCTGCTCCTGGGTTCCTTTTTTTTTTTTTTTTGAGACAGGGTTTCTCTACATCATTTTGGTGCCTGTCCTGATCTTGCTCTGTAAACCAGGCTGTCCTTGAACTCACAGAGATCTGCCTGGCTCTGCCTCCAGAGTGAGTGCTGATTTAAAGGTGGGGGGGGCGGGGCACGTGCATCAGGAAGACCCGGATAGACAGCCACTGCAGCCTCCATTCCTGCACCACACAACTTCCTCTGCTTCCATTTTCTTCAGTCCTCCTCCTAACCTGCTCTTAATTCCTCTAAGTGTGTGTGCCTGTGCATGTGCCTGCTCACACACATGCACAGAAAATGCTGTCAGCCCAACGGGAGGATATTTGTACACTGGAGATGGTCCCCATGGTAGCCAAAACATTCAGCTCTCTTGGTGCCTTTGGGGAGACTCTCAGCTCTGGACTCCCCCAGTACTGACCAGACCCAGGGAGAAAAGGAGTCTCAGGGAAGGGCCTTTCCTGAAACACTTGTAGACAGGACTAGCTTCTTTGCAGCAGGAAAGACCTCAGAGTCAGAAGAGGGACTCACATGTGCCTGGTATGCTTTGACAAGCTCAGGAGCACAGAAGGGATAAACCACACCCTTGCCTAGACCCTATAACTTTGCTGAAGGACTGGGGGAGTCCTGAAAAGGCCTGAGCCTCAGGCTACTTTCCACACGTGCCCAACAGGTAACATTTTCCTTCCTCCTGTGATGTTAGAGACCACTGGCTCTTAAAACCTGGCTGGCCTCCCTACCCTGGCCCTGCTGACACTCAGTGGGTGCTGGGCATGTGTCTTCATTGGCATGGAACATTCCAGGTTCCCATGTGGTCTATTGTGGTCTCAAAAAACAAACAAACAAACAAAAAAACACACAAAGTAACAGCATCTTAGCCCTGTCTTCCAGCAAAGACCCAAAGACCCATGCAGATTTTTAAAATTTAATTTTAATTTTGTATTTTTAATTCTGTGTATGTGTGTGTATGGGTTTGTGTACCTGAGTGGGTGTAGCTGTTGAGGCCTGAGGCATCAGAGCCCCCCTGGAATTGTAGGCAGTTGTGAGCTGCCTGATGTGGGTGTTGGGAATCGAATTTGGGTCCTCTGCAAGGAAAGTGCATGCTCTTAACCGTGGATCCTTTCCCCAAACCCCACTATAGATTTTATTTTTTTTAAATATCACCACACAGAGTTTGTAACTCCAGACTTCAGACCAGCGACATAGGTCTGAGGTACTCTTTTTTGCAGGAAGGAGGGAGAGACAGGGTTTCTCCATGTAGCCCTGGCTGTCCTGGAATTCACTGTAGACCAGGCTGGCCTTGAACTTAGAGAGATCCACCTGCCTCTGCCTCCTGAGTGCTGGGATTAAAAATGTGTGACTCAATGCCTGGTATAATGTGGTTTCTTTAAAAAAATTATTACATATTTTAAGGTTCTTGTGGGAGTGGGCACAGAATATGTGGAGGTTAGAAGACAATCTTTGAGAGTCTGTACTCCCCCCCCCCATCCACCAAGAATCAACCTCGCATCATTAGGCTTGGCAGCAAGTGCTTTATCCACTGAGCCATCCCAGGAGCCCCCATAGTGTTTGATATCTGCATTTGTGCATTTAAAATCCTGCAGGAAAGGCTTGCACAGCACAGAGCAATCTTGCTATAGGGCAATGGCAGGGCTGTGATGACAGTCTGGGGCTCTCTCTGGGTCTTGTGTTATTAAGCATATTTTCAAAGACAGAGGAAGTGCAGGTTGACAGCTGCTGAAATCCAATATTTTCCATACAAACGAATTTCACTCTTTGGAGAAATCATTTTAGTCTTCCAAAATCCACCTCTCAGCATTACTGCTTGTCCACTTGGGGAGCAATCATTCCCCCAGAATAAACCCAGCAGCGTGTAAAAGCCCGCATCTGGGGAAGATGCACTGTTACACCAGACCCTTTTCAGCTTTAAAACTCAGATCTCACCAAATACTCTGACTGCCCCCCCCCCCCATCCAGGCAAAGAGGGGACAAGGCATTGAATTACCAGCCTGTCACTGACGCCACGGGCTCTCTCATTCCTTTGAACAGGAGCTGGGCTTAAGAAGAAAGTTTTTCTTAATAAGTAGCTGCTCCCCCTTTGATATGCACATCTGGATACGAGGTCTTATCTGTAGCCAGCTAAGGCTGCTTCCTGAGGGTAAGTGATAAAAGAACAACTCAAAATAACAAAAAAGGAATAAAATGTGCCAGATGCTCAGAAAGCAGGACAATGTGGAAGAAAGCAGCGATTGACAATTGAAGCAATCATTTTAGAGGCTCACTGACTCACGGTTTTTTTTTTTAAGGGATTAGGAAGGATCGGCTGACAGGCGCTGCTGTATTCTGTTGGAAATTAAGGGGGGAATAACGCCGAGCATGCTATCAATCACTTGGGGGTTAATTTTGCTTCTGTCCTGGTCTGGTTCTACAGCTTAAAAAAAAAACAAAAACAACAACAACAACAAAAAACTTCCCTTTTTCTCTGTCGCCCTCTGTTTAAGCACAGTTAACTCTGAGGCCCCGACACAAAGATTCTGATTCACAAATTCTCTCAGGAATGACAAAGGGTTTCACACAGACAGAAAACACCAGGAAACGTGACCCTCGAGTAGGGCCACCTTCCCACCTTCTGTCTCGTTCAGTTTTAAAGCATACGTTTTTCTTTATTCTGATTCCTTCCTTCCTTATCAGATAGTTTTGTTTTGTTTTTTTTCCTTTATCACCTTTGTTAGAAAATATTCTCACAGAAACGTTATGCTTCTTCTCAGTTTGGGGACTTTTCCAGGGGATTCTGTTCCCTCCTTAATGTGGACTGGTGTGATGTTTTCCGGATTAGGATGGAAGGGCAGAATTGGCTTAGGAAGGGCAGAATTGGCTTAGGTGATGCCCAAATATGATTTCTCCAGGCTCGCTCGCCTTTGTTCTTTACAAAGGAAGCAAGACCAGCTTGCTTGGTAAACACGTGCTGGGGACTTGAGGAATTCTGTGGCTGATTGTAACTGATATGTTAATAGGCAAGCGAAACTTGGGCTTTACATACATTGCTCCTTAAAGTGGAAACTGAGGATGGTGTGGGGGAGGGAGCAGCAGGGCAGGCTGAGTCCCCTGCACCTTCCTTAGCCTACCCAGATACCGCGCCGGCCGGCACTGATTCCACATTAACATGCAGCAGGCATGGGAAAATGATAAACTCCTACACCACTGTCATGGCAACTGAAAAAATGGCCGCTTTAGAGGGGTGCGGGGAACGAGGGCCACAGGGAAAGAAAAGCCAAGGCCTGTCTCTTTTTTTCCTGTCTGACATCTGTCGTTTAACATACAAAATTGTATTATCGTCATGAAGGCGCGCTGCCCGGCTGGAGCCTCGCCTAGGAATTAAGGGAGTTCAGCTCTGAGGGAAGAGTGAATAAACCCTCCGACGTTTCCACCTACAGCTGACGTTCCCCCACCTGTTAGCATTCCAGGTAGGAAAGCTTGGTCCTCCAGAGGAGGGTGGGTGGAGGGAGGAGGGAGGGGAGAGGCCTATAAAGTACACATCAAGTTTTGTCTATTATCTTCATTTCTCTCCCTCCCCTTCTTTAAAACGTATTTTGGGTTTTTCTGCAGTACCAGTGGAGAAGGCTTGTGATCAGGGACACAACAGATGTCGGTTTGCAAACATGGGTGGGGCCCAAGGTTTAAAGCGGTTATTGCTAGCCACTGAAAAGGGCGGGAAGGGCTTGCCCCTCCCCCATGGATCCCAGGACCTTGCTCATATGAGGGATTCCAGCACAAGAAGTGCTTTTACTTCCTTCCTTCTGTGGCTCCTTCCTGAATTTTTATAAAGCCATCAATCGCTCACATAGGAGTGAAGTGTTTTGAATGGGACTGTAGACACTGATATTTAGGACTCCCAACACTGACATGAAACTTCCATATTGCCCAAAACGTGATACCTGAGGGACATTTTTTTCTTGCATATATATGTATGATTTTTTTTCTTAACACGAAGTGACTTGGACTGGAAAGGTGCTTGCTGCCAAGGCTGATGGCCTGAGTTCAATTCCAGGAGCCCACTCATAGTGGATGAAGAGAACCAATTCCAAAAGTCCTCTGGCCTCTACGTTTGGTTTGGACACACAGTCTCTAGATATGCATGTTTCTTTTTAAATGGAATTTAAAATGCAGCAACCTTCAATCACACTTCATGGCTCACGTGAGTAAAGAGCTCACAGCAGGGGCTCCACACCAGCTGTGGAAGATTGCTACCATCCCCACACCCCATCCCCACACCCCATCCCCATACTGCCAAACGGAGGCTTTCCAGGAAGGTTGAGATTAAATCCCTCGATAGGGAAGGATCAGATAAGTCCAAACAAAGACCATTTATATAATTGCCTTCAGTCATCAGCAAAGTTAGCATTGTAAGGTGGGGAAGCAGAAAAACAAAACCAGCCCAGCTTAGAACCACCAGTTACTAACTTCAAGTTCTGTAATAATGGGCTCCTGACCAACGCAGGCCTTGGGAGGGAAGAGAAGCCTAGGGAGTCAGAAAGGTACCAATGGAATTGTTTGTTTTTCCAAACTGTAAAGTCACAAGAAGCCACCAGGGTAAAGCCACAGATAATGTATACTGGGGCTGCAGGGTGTCTCGGATAAATTGGAGACTTGGCGGAGGGATTTACTTCCTAAGGACATTAGAGACTCAGACCTAGCCAGGAGGGACTGCTGGTTTCCTGGCGTGAAACTGGCCTGGCTCCTGGCCCTTAGATGGCTTTGCAGGGAACGGTGTTAGCCCGCCAGTGACATCCGGGCTAGCCTGGGGCGGTGGGGTGGGGTGGGGTGAGGGGTGTTAAGCAATATTTTTTGCTCCTGGTTTTTTGTTTTCAGCTTCTTGGTTTCATCAACATAGCTTTTGTCAGAGGGGCCTAGAGTTTGACATTTGCAATTCTAGACTTTTTCATTCTGCCAGGCTTCCGGAAAGGCAGCCCGCTGGCCTTTTTTTTTTTCTTTTACATATTCATATTTCTTGCATATCAACTGAGGCAAATGCAACCTCCCTGGACTCCAGGGAGTGGGGTGAGGGGTCCTGTGAGATCTGAAAGGCACATCTTTGCGGGTGGGGGGGGGCAAAGTTCTCCCAGGAACCTTTTCTATTCAAATCTCCTCCTGCCTTTCCCCAAGTCTCCACGGGTTTCTGGGGACCTGAACATGCTCCCCAACACAATCCTCTAACCAAGTGGATTCTATTTTTATCCAGTATTGTCTGAAAGTCATCCAGTGAGGTCACAAAACTTAACTTGGCTTCAGATTTTCCCGCTCAAGCTCCAAATATCGAGAAATCAGGCCAAGCAGGAAAGTTTCTCAACAGAAAAAAGGAGGACATGGAAGTCCATGTGGTTCTAAAATCACCAGAATCGCTGATAACATTTAAGGCAGCTTCCGATTCCACCCCCAGCCGAGTCATATTGCTGTGAGGGTCGCCTCCTCAGAGCTACTGCTGGCAGCAGATTTACTTCTGAGCTCAGCCTGGGCCTCTCACCTGACTCCGGCTCTCTCTGAGGGTAAGGCCAAGACCAAAAGGCTGAGTGTCAGAACTGAACTGGAAATTTGGTGGCTAAAGACGCTTGCCGTCAAGCTTGGATCTTAGTTGGGATGGTGGGAGGAGAGAGCCACGTCCTGTCAATTGTCTGCTCAGGAAACTGGTGACAGCAGCTGAACCTTGTCTGCTCCAAATCCACGTAACTGTTACTGTAGTTGGAGGCAGAAGCTTTGAGGAGAAAACTAAGGTTAAACCGATTACTTTTCTGGGCTGGGGAGTTGGCTCCAAGGAATTGAATTTGGGTCTCATCACCCCTGTTGGACAGTTTACATCGCCCTCTTCTGGTATTGCGTGCACGTGTGTGGTGTACATACAGACACACATAAAAAATAAATATAAAATTTAAAAATTAGTTGCCTTTCTCACCACTGTCATGAAAATAACTGACAGAATCCATAGACGGGATGGAGGATTCATTTTGGTCCAGGGTTTCAGAGGTTCCCAGGTCACTGTGGTGCATGCATTCAAACAAATACATAAATACACCACCAAGTGCAACAGCCCCTGAAGAATGATAACCAAGGTTGCCTTCGGACTCTCCCCCACCACCACACACATACACACACACACACACACACACACACACACACACACACACACACTGTGTTCCCACAAGCACAAACAAGTAAATAAAGTCAAAGGCAGGTCTACATCCTTCCCTGTTAGGGGATCCGGGATAGAGTAGCACCCTGCTCATCCCTCTATTGGCCTGTTCTCAGATGTGAGTACCTACAAGTGGACTGAATTATGCATTCCATGCCACTATTTATTTGACGACACAAGAACCTCAAGGTCACCAAAAGGTGGCATCAGAAGATCACCAATACCACAGGAAAACCAGCCTTCCCCATCCCGGTCCCAGCATCCTTGTCCAGTGCTCAAGGTCACAGGATGGCTGCCGTAGCTAGGCACATACTCACAAAGCAGGCACTCTGGCCACTTTGGGAAAGGGCACTGTCAGCTTCTCAGGCCCACAAGCCGTGCAGAAGCAGGGATGGAAGCCAGACATCTCTGCCTTCATTTTGCATCCCAACCCAGCAGTCCCCTCAGACTCCTGCAAGAGCAAAATCTAGGACAGTTGTCCCCCTAAATGAGAATAATTACCCTATAGGGTGAGGCTACACCCTGGAGCAGAAGCCCGATCTATCCCCTCAAGGGCATGACAGGGAAGGACTTCTAGGGGCCACCTCACAGGACCCGTGCTGAGATAGCCACCAGTTACCCCAGGAAGGTCTCACTAGGTATCCTCACCCTTCCTCCCACTTCCCAATTTAAGCCTCAAGGTCATTTAGCAGCCCCCAGGATGGACTTGGGGGCCCCTGGATCCCTCCTTCTTAATGTGATCACACTGAATAAATCTCTCTCTGCCTTTCACCAAGACCTATTTCTTCCATTGGTGTATCGGGGTACAGGTAACCCAGCCTAGCCTGTTGGGGCTGCCAGAACCCAGGCTTGTACACTAAAGATGCTTCTAGCACCCCACAATAATGTCCAAAACAGTAGAAGGAAATCTGTCTTGAACATCTGTCTTTTCCATGGGGGGAGAAAAAGGTTTCAGAAAGTGTCTTTTTTTTTTTTTTTTTTTTAAAGATGTATTTATTTTATGTGTATGAATGTTTTGTTTGCATGCATGTACCACATGCATTCTTGATATTCTTGGAGTTTAAAAGGAGACACAAGGTTCTTTGGAGCTGGAGTTATTAATGGTTGTGAGACACCAGGTGGGTGCTGGCATTTGAACCTGTGTCCTCTGCAAGAGCAAAGAGTGCTCGGAACCTCCAGGTCAACTCCCCAGCCCTGCAGTCTCTTGTAGGCTCCCTTCTGTGTTTTTGGTCACAATTGCACGCTTGCTTCCAGAACAGTCTCTGACAAAGGGTTCTAGGATCTGCAGGTGGCGATGAGCTCTTACCGACGTTTCCAAATTTGATTAGAGGGCTGAAAACAGGAGAGCAGTGGTAGAAGACCAAGGCCACCAGCCACAGGGTGCTTTCAAGCACCATTCCCTGGGGAAGCTGAGTGATTTCAGGTCATTTCCAAGTCCCCAGACCAGCTGCTGCACAGCCCACCTGCTCACATTCCAGGCCTGAAATGACCAGGCTGATGCATGGGGTGCTCTGCTGGAAGGTGGAGGTCTCTTATTGTGACAACACTCCTGGCCCAGAGGCACCCTGCTGCAGGCCACTGGGACATTGGAGCCAATAATGATGAAAACAGATAAATTCGAAGAGGCTTCAGTCTCTGTAGGAACAGCTTCCCAGAAGGTGACACTGTTACAGCAGCTTCTTCTGGGACAGAATCCTTCCTCAGCCTCTCTCCTCTGCTTAAAAACAGCTGGGCACTGACTGGTCCTGGGGAGATGGCCCAGGGGATAAAGTCTGACCATGCCTGTACACCTGAGTTAGCTCACCAGAATCTGTATGGTGGATGGAGAGAACCGACTCCCAAAAGTTATGCTGTGTTTTCCACATGTGCTGTGTGGCATTTGTGTGCTCGTATACAAATGTCTAAACAAAAGTTTAAATGTTAAAAAACAAAACAAAACAAACAAACAAAGTAGGAGGCTGGAGAGATGACTCAGCAGTTAAGAGCACTGGCTGCTTTTCAAGAGGACCTGGGTTCAAGACCCAGGTTCAATTCCCAGCACCCACATGGCAGCTCATAACTGTCTGTAACTCCAGTTCCAGAGGATCTGACACCCTCACACAGGCATGCATACAGGCAAAACACCAATTCACACAAAATAAAAATAAAAAAAATGTTAAAAAGTAGCTAATGATTAATGAGCAATGAATTCAGGGCCATCTTATCTTCCTGTTTTTCTTAAAGATCAATTTATTTATGAGTATGCATGTGTGCCTGAGTGTATGTGTGTGTGCAGGTGCCCACAGAAGGAGATGAGGTTTGATCCCCCTTGAGTTGGAGTTATAGTTGGTTGGTTGCCACCACGTGGGTGCTGAGAACCAAACTCAGGAAGAGCAGGAAGTATCTTCATCACTAGTCATGTCTGCAGACCCTCCTCCTCCTCGTTGTCGTCTTTATAAAGAGAATGAAGAGAAATGAACAGACCTTGCTCCAGCCACTTTCTCCACGCCTACACCATGTGCCAGCCACAACGAAGAAGCCATCACTTCCAATGGAGAAGGGAACTGTGGAAGGTGGTGTCTAGTTCTTAGCTTTGCATATTTTGTTGTTATTTATTTGTTTTGTGTTGTCTTTTGCAGAGACAAATGCTTCTTGCCTAAAGCTAGCCCCCAAGGGGGGCTCCAAGACTCAACCATACACCGATACTCTTTACCTTTTAACTACTCCAGAACTGCGATATAGGAGAAGAGGACAGTAGGCGTGGTGTCTAAGTATCTATAGCTTTGCATATTTGTATGTTTTTTTGTTTGCTTTTGTATATTTGTGAGACCAATGGCCCTTCGCTAAGTAGCCCAGGCTAACCTGGGACTCAAGATCCTCCTGCTGGCCCCCCAGAGCTAGATCTCTCTACCTGGG